>NW_021823237.1:697842-782399 GCF_901001165.1 Salmo trutta
TTGTGTGTTTCAGAGGGAGAGAGACAGCTCCTCTCTGGTTCAGACAGACAGCACGACAGCTCCTCTCTGGTTCAGACAGACAGGCTGTGCTTTGAGATTGTGTTGCTGGGGCAGCCAGTGATCTGAGTGATGACTTTGTGATTGTCTTCAAGTCTAAAGTTGTCTACATATAAGACAATCAATGCATAATCAATGATTGTTGATTGTGAGTGTTTGTTTGTTTGTTTGTTTGTTTTGGATTAAAATTCTGTTAACCCTTCCTCTTCCTCTCTCTCTCTGAATGTTTCTGTTAACTCTCCTTCTCCTCTTCCTCTCCTCTCCCTCTCCTCTTCCTCTCCTCTTCCTCTCCTCTTCCTCTCCTCTTCCTCTCCTCTTCCCCTCCTCTTCCTCTCCTCTTCCTCTCCTCTTCCTCTCCTAGTTGGAGCTCGTGGGCATTCAGGAGGTGGTGGTGTATGACCAGAGTTCATCTGACCCCTTGACCTTTCCCTCGGAGTTCTTCCTTACCGTCCTATTGGCCAAGCTGGAGAAGAGCTTCCCCTCCGTACACCTGCTCTCAGGTTAGACACACCCACTCAGCCCTTCATCCTCCTCTCTGCCCCTCTCTCTCTCTCCTTCCTCTCTCCCCCTCCTCTCTCCCCTTCCTCTCTCCCCTTCCTCTCTCCCCCTCTAGCCCTTCATCCTCCTCTCTGCCCCTCTCTCTCTCTCCTTCCTCTCTCCCCCTCCTCTCTCCCCTTCCTCTCTCCCCCTCCTCCCT
The DNA here is from genome assembly GCF_901001165.1 of Salmo trutta. Lineage (NCBI taxonomy): Eukaryota > Metazoa > Chordata > Actinopteri > Salmoniformes > Salmonidae > Salmo > Salmo trutta. The sequence goes on from NW_021823237.1 coordinate 698,597, forward strand.
CCCCCTCTAGCCCTTCATCCTCCTCACTGCCTCTCTCTCTCCTTCCTCCCTCCCCCTCCTCCCTCCCCACTCAGCCCTTCATCCTCCTCACTGCCTCTCTCTCCCCTTCCTCTCTCCCCCTCCTCCCTCCCCCTCCTCTCTCTCTCTCTCCCTCCTCCCTCCCTCTCCAGCCCTTGCTGGCTGCTGGTGGAATAGTGAATGGGTTTAATGAGGAAGTGAACATGACAGGTGGAATAGTGAATGGGTTTAATGAGGAAGTGAACATGATTGGTGGAATAGTGAATGGGTTTAATGAGTGTCTATACACCAGATAAGTTGTCCAAGGCTCTCAGCTTTATTCTGGACCGCTGTCAGACTTAAAGAGTCCCAGGTGACGTTTATAAAAATACCTTTTTTAGGTCCGTTTTTCTGTGGTCCGAGTCTCATCGCCTCAAACGTCAGTTAGGAAGTTAGGACAGCTACCTGAACGTGGCTGCTGGTGATAGGACAGCTACCTGAACATGGCTGCTGGTGATAGGACAGCTGACTGAGCATGGCTGCTGGTGATAGGACAGCTACCTGAACATGGCTGCTGGTGATAGGACAGCTACCTGAACATGGCTGCTGGTGATAGGACAGCTACCTGAACATGGCTGCTGGTGATAGGACAGCTGACTGAACATGGCTGCTGGTGATAGGACAGCTAACTGAGCATGGCTGCTGGTGATAGGACAGCTACCTGAACATGGCTGCTGGTGATAGGACAGCTAACTGAACATGGCTGCTGGTGATAGGACAGCTACCTGAACATGGCTGCTGGTGATAGGACAGCTACCTGAACATGGCTGCTGGTGATAGGACAGCTACCTGAACATGGCTGCTGGTGATAGGACAGCTAACTGCTGGTGATAGGACAGCTGACTGAACATGGCTGCTGGTGATAGGACAGCTGCCTGAACATGGCTGCTGGTGATAGGACAGCTAACTGCTGGTGATAGGACAGCTACCTGAACATGGCTGCTGGTGATAGGACAGCTACCTGAACATGGCTGCTGGTGATAGGACAGCTAACTGCTGGTGATAAGACAGCTGACTGAACATGGCTGCTGGTGATAGGACAGCTACCTGAACATGGCTGCTGGTGATAGGACAGCTACCTGAACATGGCTGCTGGTGATAGGACAGCTACCTGAACATGGCTGCTGGTGATAGGACAGCTACCTGAACATGGCTGCTGGTGATAGGACAGCTACCTGAACATGGCTGCTGGTGATAGGACAGCTACCTGAACGTGGCTGCTGGTGATAGGACAGCTACCTGAACGTGGCTGCTGGTGATAGGACAGCTACCTGAACATGGCTGCTGGTGATAGGACAGCTAACTGAACGTGGCTGCTGGTGATAGGACAGCTACCTGAACATGGCTGCTGGTGATAGGACAGCTACCTGAACATGGCTGCTGGTGATAGGACAGCTACCTGAACATGGCTGCTGGTGATAGGACAGCTACCTGAACATGGCTGCTGGTGATAGGACAGCTACCTGAACATGGCTGCTGGTGATAGGACAGCTACCTGAACATGGCTGCTGGTGATAGGACAGCTACCTGAACATGGCTGCTGGTGATAGGACAGCTAACTGAGCATGGCTGCTGGTGATAGGACAGCTAACTGAACATGGCTGCTGGTGATAGGACAGCTACCTGCTGGTGATAGGACAGCTACCTGAACATGGCTGCTGGTGATAGGACAGCTACCTGCTGGTGATAGGACAGCTACCTGCTGGTGATAGGACAGCTACCTGCTGGTGATAGGACAGCTACCTGAACATGGCTGCTGGTGATAGGACAGCTACCTGAACATGGCTGCTGGTGATAGGACAGCTACCTGAACATGGCTGCTGGTGATAGGACAGCTACCTGAACATTCGTCTCATCGTCTCAAACGTCAGTTAGGAAGTTGTTTCGTTTCAGATACGGTTCCTGTTTCTATCATGATGTCATCAGGATGGAACTTCCCTTCAAATTAAGAGCCAACACCTGTAACATTAGACTTTTATCAGACATCAGACTTATCACATTACACATAACTCTCCCTGTAACAACACCAGAGGTTATAACTCTCCCTGTAACAACACCAGAGGTTATAACTCTCTCTGTAACAACACCAGAGGTTATAACTCTCCCTGTAACAACACCAGGGGTTATAACTCTCCCTGTAACAACACCAGAGGTTATAACTCTCCCTGTAACAACACCAGACGTTATAACTCTCCCTGTAACAACACCAGAGGTTATAACTCTCCCTGTAACAACACCAGAGGTTATAACTCTCCCTGTAACAACACCAGGGGTTATAACTCTCCCTGTAACAACACCAGAGGTTATAACTCTCCCTGTAACAACACCAGGGGTTATAACTCTCCCTGTAACAACACCAGGGGTTATATTTCTCCCTGTAACAACACCAGAGGTTATAACTCTCCCTGTAACAACACCAGAGGTTATAACTCTCCCTGTAACAACACCAGGGGTTATAACTCTCCCTGTAACAACACCAGAGGTTATAACTCTCCCTGTAACAACACCAGAGGTTATAACTCTCCCTGTAACAACACCAGGCGTTATAACTCTCCCTCTAACAACACCAGAGGTTATAACTCTCCCTGTAACAACACCAGAGGTTATAACTCTCCCTGTAACAACACCAGAGGTTATAACTCCCTGTAACAACACCAGAGGTTATAACTCTCCCTGGAGAGAAGTGAATTATTCTGCTGTTGACCCTCTGACCTGACAAAACAATACATTCAAAATGTCACCGAGTCTAAGTACGGTTTGCTCCGTTGCTGTGCGGATGTTGATCCGGCAGCGCGACGGTTGCTACGGGGAAGTGACTGCGTCGAAATGAGACTGATCAAAACTTCCAGTGAGTCACTTCGAACCACTAAACTTCCACATTCAGTTAAAGTCTCTGTTTATTTCCCACAGAGGAAGGTTCCATAACCCTGGATACAATATACAGCTGTACATCCATCCTGTTTTCTTATAAATCAGACGGCTTCGTCAGTATTGTTATAAATCAGACGGCTTCGTCAGTATTGTTATAAATCAGATGGCTTCGTCAGTATTGTTATAAATCAGACGGCTTCGTCAGTATTGTTATAAATCAGACGGCTTCTTCAGTGTTGTTATAAATCAGACGGCTTCGTCAGTATTGTTATAAATCAGATTATAAATCAGACGGCTTCGTCAGTATTGTTATAAATCAGACGGCTTCGTCAGTATTGTTATAATGTGAGTGAGGCGGAGAGAGGAGGAGAGACTAGGAGAGAGGAGGAGAGAGGTGGAGAGACGAGGAGAGAGGAGGAGAGAGGAGGAGAGAGTCGGGGAGAGATGGAGAGACGAGGAGAGAGGTGGAGAGACGAGGAGAGAGGTGGAGAGTGGAGGAGAGAGTCGGAGAGAGGAGGAGAGAGGTGGAGAGACGAGGAGAGAGGTGGAGAGAGGAGGAGAGGTGGAGAGAGGAGGAGAGAGGAGGAGAGAGGTGGAGAGAGGAGGAGAGAGGTGGAGAGAGGAAGAGCGAGGAGGAGAGAGGAGAGAGGGGGAGAGAGGTGGAGAGAGGTGGAGAGAGGAGGAGAGAGGTGGAGAGACGAGGAGAGGAGGAGAGAGGTGGAGAGAGGAAGAGCGAGGAGGAGAGAGGAGAGAGGGGGAGAGGGGTGGAGAGGGGAAGAGAGGAGGAGAGAGGAGGGGAGAGATGGAGAGACGAGGAGAGAGGAGGAGAGTGGAGGAGAGGAGGAGAGAGGTGGAGAGAGGAGGAGAGGAGGAGGACAGATGCATAATGTGGTTGTTTCTGTGAGCTTTAAGAACATTTCCAATGAGTCCTAAATGGCACCCTATTCCCTATATAGCCCATGGGGCTCTGGTTAAAAGTAGTGCGCTGACTATGCAGGGAATGGGGTTCCATTTAGGATGGACCCATGGAGGAGAGGATGGAGAGACACGGGTACACGGGTTGCCAAGCAACTAGGACTGGGCTTGTCTGAGGGTCGGCTGGTACAGGTGGCTGGTGTGTGTGTGTGTGTGTGTGTGTGTGACAGTGTTTGCGTGTGCATGCGTGTGTCTGTGTACTTGCAAGTGTCTGTGTGTGTGTGTGTGTCCAAGTGTGTGTGTGTGTGTGTGTGTTTCCATGTGTGTGTGTATCCATGTGTGCGTGTGTGTCCGTGTGTGTGTGTGTCCGTGTGTGTGTGTGTTTCCGTGTGTGTGTCCGTGTGTGTGTGTGTCCGTGTGTTTCCGTGTGTGTGTTTCCATGTGAGTGTGTGTGTGTGTTTCGGTGTGTGTGTGTGTGTGTGTTTCCATGTGAGTGTGTGAGTGTGTGTGTGTGTGCGTGAGTGTGTGTTTCCGTGTGTGTGTGTGTGTGAGTGTGTGTGTGTGTGTGTGTGTGGGGGTGTGTGTGTGTGTGTGTGTGTTTCCATGTGTGCGTGAGTGTGTGTGTGTGTGTGTGTGTGTGTGTGGGTGTGTGTGTGTTTCCATGTGTGTGTGTGTGTGTGTGTGTGTTTCCGTGTGTGTGTGTGTGTGTGTGTTTCCATGTGTGTGTGTGTGTGTGTTTCCGTGTGTGTTTCCGTGTGTGTGTGTGTGTGTGTGTGTGTGTGTGTGTGTGTGTGTGTGTGTGTGTGTGTTTACGTGTGTTTTCGTGTGTGTGTGTGTTTCCATGTGAGTGTGTGTGTGTGTGTGTGTGTGTGTGTTTCCATGTGAGTGTGTGTGTGTGTGTGTGTGTGTGTGTGTGTGTGTGTGTGTGTGTGTGTGTGTTTCCGTGTGTGTGTGTGTGTGTGTGTGTGTGTGAGTGTGTGAGCCTCTGGGTGCAGAAGGCAGTGTATCAGTACTGTGTAATGAACTCAGCAGGTCAGGTTGGTCCTCTATCAACACTACTGGATAATAACACAGTTTGGCTGCTGTTGCTAGGCAGGTTTAGGGTACAGTATCAGAGCCTGTTGCTAGGCAGGTTTAGTGTACAGTATCAGAGCCTGTTGCTAGGCAGGTTTAGTGTACAGTATCAGAGCCTGTTGCTAGGCAGGTTTAGTGTACAGTATCAGAGCCTGTTGCTAGGCAGGTTTAGTGTACAGTATCAGAGCCTGTTGCTAGGCAGGTTTAGTGTACAGTATCAGAGCCTGTTGCTGGGCAGGTTTAGTGTACAGTATCAGAGCCTGTTGCTAGGCAGGTTTAGTGTACAGTATCAGAGCCTGTTGCTAGGCAGGTTTAGTGTACAGTATCAGAGCCTGTTGCTTGGCAGGTTTAGTGTACAGTATCAGAGCCTGTTGCTAGGCAGGTTTAGTGTACAGTATCAGAGCCTGTTGCTAGGCAGGTTTAGTGTAGTATCTCTAATACAGTAACCTCTAGTAATACAGTAACCTCTAGTATCTCTAATACAGTAACCTCTGGTATCTCTAATACAGTAACCTCTAGTAATACAGTAACCTCTGGTATCTCTAATACAGTAACCTCTAGTGTCTCTAATACAGTAACCTCTAGTAATACAGTAACCTCTAGTAATACAGTAACCTCTAGTAATACAGTAACCTCTAGTATCTCTAATACAGTAACCTGTAGTATCTCTAATACAGTAACCTCTGGTATCTCTAATACAGTAACCTCTAGTATCTCTAATACAGTAACCTGTAGTATCTCTAACACAGTAACCTCTAGTGTCTCTAATACAGTAACCTCTAGTGTCTCTAATACAGTAACCTCTAGTATCTCTAATACAGTAACCTCTAGTGTCTCTAATACAGTAACCTCTAGTGTCTCTAATACAGTAACCTCTAGTAATACAGTAACCTCTAGTATCTCTAACACAGTAACCTCTAGTGTCTCTAATACAGTACCTCTAGTATCTCTAATACAGTAACCTCTAGTGTCTCTAATACAGTAACCTCTAGTAATACAGTAACCTCTAGTATCTCTAACACAGTAACCTCTAGTGTCTCTAATACAGTAACCTCTAGTACCTCTAATACAGTAACCTCTAGTGTCTCTAATACAGTAACCTCTAGTAATACAGTAACCTCTAGTGTCTCTAATACAGTAACCTCTAGTACCTCTAATACAGTAACCTCTAGTATCTCTAATACAGTAACCTCTGGTATCTCTAATACAGTAACCTCTAGTAATACAGTAACCTCTAGTGTCTCTAATACAGTAACCTCTAGTATCTCTAATACAGTAACTTCTAGTGTCTCTAATACAGTAACCTCTAGTATCTCTAATACTGTGACCTGTAGTATCTCTAATACAGTAACCTCTAGTAATACAGTAACCTCTAGTATCTCTAATACAGTAACCTCTAGTATCTCTAATACAGTAACCTCTAGTATCTCTAATACAGTAACGTCTAGTATCTCTAATACAGTAACCTCCAGTAATACAGTAACCTCTAGTATCTCTAATACAGTAACCTCTAGTATCTCTAATACAGTAACCTGTAGTATCTCTAATACAGTATCCTCTAGTATCTCTAATACAGTAACCTCTAGTATCTCTAATACAGTAACCTCTGGTATCTCTAATACAGTAACCTCTAGTAATACAGTAACCTCTAGTATCTCTAATACAGTAACCTCTAGTATCTCTAATACTGTGACCTCTAGTATCTCTAATACAGTGACCTCTAGTAATACAGTAACCTCTAGTATCTCTAATACAGTAACCTCTAGTAATACAGTAACCTCTAGTATCTCTAACACAGTAACGTCTAGTATCTCTAATACAGTAACCTCTAGTATCTCTAACACAGTAACCTCTAGTAATACAGTAACCTCTAGTATCTCTAATACAGTAACCTGTAGTATCTCTAACACAGTAACCTCTAGTAATACAGTAACCTCTAGTATCTCTAATACAGTAACCTCTAGTGTCTCTAATACAGTAACCTCTGGTATCTCTAATACAGTAACCTCTAGTATCTCTAATACAGTAACCTCTAGTATCTCTAACACAGTAACCTCTAGTATCTCTAATACAGAAACCTCTGGTATCTCTAATACAGTAACCTCTAGTATCTCTAACACAGTAACCTCTAGTATCTCTAATACAGTAACCTCTGGTATCTCTAATACAGTAACCTCTAGTAATACAGTAACCTCTAGTATCTCTAATACAGTAACCTCTAGTGTCTCTAATACAGTAACCTCTAGTGTCTCTAATACAGTAACCTCTAGTATCTCTAATACAGTAACCTCTAGTAATACAGTAACCTCTAGTATCTCTAATACAGTAACCTCTAGTATCTCTAATACAGTAACCTATAGTAATACAGTAACCTCTAGTATATCTAATACAGTAACCTATAGTATCTCTAATACAGTAACCTGTAGCATCTCTAATACAGTAACCTCTAGTAATACAGTAACCTCTAGTATCTCTAATAGAGTAACTTCTAGTATCTCTAATACAGTAACCTCTAGTAATACAGTAACCTCTAGTATCTCTAATACAGTAACCTCTAGTGTCTCTAACACAGTAACCTATAGTATCTCTAACACAGTAACCTCTAGTAATACAGTAACCTCTGGTATCTCTAATACAGTAACCTCTAGTAATACAGTAACCTCTAGTGTCTCTAATACAGTATCCTCTAGTATCTCTAATACAGTAACCTCTAGTATCTCTAATACAGTAACCTCTAGTAATACAGTAAACTCTAGTGTCTCTAATACAGTAACCTCTAGTGTCTCTAATACAGTATCCTCTGGTATCTCTAATACAGTAACCTCTGGTATCTCTAATACAGTAACCTCTAGTAATACAGTAACCTCTAGTGTCTCTAATACAGTATCCTCTGGTATCTCTAATACAGTAACCTCTAGTATCTCTAATACAGTAACCTCTAGTAATACAGTAACCTCTAGTATCTCTAATACAGTAACCTCTAGTAATACAGTAACCTCTAGTAATACAGTAACCTCTAGTAATACAGTAACCTCTAGTATCTCTAATACAGTAACCTCTAGTAATACAGTAACCTCTAGTAATACAGTAACCTCTAGTATCTCTAATACAGTAACCTCTAGTATCTCTAATACAGTAACCTCTATCTCTAATACAGTAACCTCTTGTCTCTCTAATACAGTAACCTCTAGTGTCTCTAATACAGTAACCTCTAGTATCTCTAATACAGTAACCTCTAGTGTCTCTAATACAGTAACCTCTAGTATCTCTAATACAGTAACGTCTAGTATCTCTAACACAGTAACCTCTAGTGTCTCTAATACAGTAACCTCTGGTATCTCTAATACAGTAACCTCTGGTATCTCTAATACAGTAACCTCTAGTAATACAGTAACCTCTAGTATCTCTAACACAGTAACCTCGGTCCTTTGTTTGATTGGGATGTTTCTGTCTGTGTGTGTCTGTCTACAGGTGGTTTCTCAGAGTTTTCCCAGCTGTTTCCAGGTCTGTGTGAAGGTAAGGCTCTTCTGGCCACATCCTGCCTGGTCCCCACCTGCCTCTCTCAGCCCTGCCTGCCCCTCAACACCTCTGGTCCAACACGCATCCTGACTCACCTTTACCTGGGCTGTCAGAGAGACGTACTCAACAAGGTATTAGATATATTATAGGATACCTAGTTTATATATTACTATATATTACTATATCATATATATATATTATAGGATACCTAGTTTATATATTACTATATATTACTATATATTACTATATCATATATATATATTATAGGATACCTAGTTTATATATTACTATATATTACTATATCATATATATATTATAGGATACCTAGTTTATATATTACTATATATTACTATATCATATATATATTATAGGATACCTAGTTTATATATTACTATATATTACTATATCATATATATATATATTATAGGATACCTAGTTTATATATTACTATATATTACTATATCATATATATATTATAGAATACCTATTTTATATATTACTATATATTACTATATATTAGTATATCATATATATATATTATAGAATACCTAGTTTATATATTACTATATATTACTATATATACTCAACAAGGTAATCAATATATTATAGGATACCTAGTTTATATATTACTATATATTACTATATATTACTATATATATATAATATATATATATATATATATATATATTATAGGATACCTAGTTTATATATTACTATATATTACTATATCATATATATATATATATATATATATATATATTATAGGATACCTAGTTTATATATTACTATATATTACTATATCATATATATATTATAGGATACCTAGTTTATATATTACTATATATTACTATATCATATATATATTATAGGATACCTAGTTTATATATTACTATATATTACTATATCATATATATATATTATAGGATACCTAGTTTATATATTACTATATATTACTATATCATATATATATATTATAGGATACCTAGTTTATATATTACTATATATTACTATATCATATATATATTATAGGATACCTAGTTTATATATTACTATATATTACTATATCATATATATATATTATAGGATACCTAGTTTATATATTACTATATATTACTATATATTACTATATCATATATATATATTATAGGATACCTAGTTTATATATTACTATATATTACTATATCATATATATATTATAGGATACCTAGTTTATATATTACTATATATTACTATATCATATATATATTATAGGATACCTAGTTTATATATTACTATATATTACTATATCATATATATATATATTATAGGATACCTAGTTTATATATTACTATATATTACTATATCATATATATATTATAGAATACCTATTTTATATATTACTATATATTACTATATATTAGTATATCATATATATATATTATAGAATACCTAGTTTATATATTACTATATATTACTATATATACTCAACAAGGTAATCAATATATTATAGGATACCTAGTTTATATATTACTATATATTACTATATATTACTATATATATAATATATATATATATATATATATATATATTATAGGATACCTAGTTTATATATTACTATATATTACTATATCATATATATATATATATATATATATATATATATATTATAGGATACCTAGTTTATATATTACTATATATTACTATATCATATATATATTATAGGATACCTAGTTTATATATTACTATATATTACTATATCATATATATATTATAGGATACCTAGTTTATATATTACTATATATTACTATATCATATATATATATTATAGGATACCTAGTTTATATATTACTATATATTACTATATCATATATATATATATATTGTAGGATACCTAGTTTATATATTACTATATATTACTATATCATATATATATATTATAGGATACCTAGTTTATATATTACTATATATTACTATATCATATATATATTATAGGATACCTAGTTTATATATTACTATATATATCATAGCATTTTAGCCAGCTGTATTCCTCCCTCCTCTACAGGAAGTGATGTGTGTAAAGCATTCTAACCAGCTGTATTCCTCCCTCCTCTACAGGAAGTGATGTGTGTGTGTAAAGCATTCTAACCAGCTGTATTCCTCCCTCCTCTACAGGAAGTGATGTGTGTGTGTGTAAAGCATTTTAGCCAGCTGTATTCCTCCCTCCTCTACAGGAAGTGATGTGTGTAAAAGCATTCTAACCAGCTGTATTCCTCCCTCCTCTACAGGAAGTGATGCAGCGGAATGAGATAGCGTACGTACTAAATGCCAGTAACACATGTCCCAAACCAGACTACATCCCAGAGTCTCACTTCCTGCGAGTTCCTGTCAACGACAGCTTCTGTGAGAAGATCCTCCCCTGGTTGGACAGATCTGTAGAGTTCATAGAGAAGGCCAAAGCCTCCAACGCCTGTGTGCTGGTCCACTGTCTGGCTGGCATCTCGCGCTCGGCAACCATCGCTATCGCTTACATCATGACGAGGATGGACATGTCACTAGACGAAGCTTACAGGTGAGATGAGTGAAACCCCCGTAGGACCATAATAAGGATTTACAGGTGAGATGTAGGACCATAATAAGGATTTACAGGTGAGATGTAGGACCATAATAAGGATTTACAGGTGAGATGTAGGACCATAATAAGGATTTACAGGTGAGATGTAGGACCATAATAAGGATTTACAGGTGAGATGTAGGACCATAATAAGGATTTACAGGTGAGATGTAGGACCATAATAAGGATTTACAGGTGAGATGTAGGACCATAATAAGGATTTACAGGTGAGATGAATAGGACCATAATAAGGATTTACAGGTGAGATGTAGGACCATAATAAGGATTTACAGGTGAGATGTAGGACCATAATAAGGATTTACAGGTGAGATGTAGGACCATAATAAGGATTTATAGGTGAGATGTAGGACCATAATAAGGATTTACAGGTGAGATGTAGGACCATAATAAGGATTTACAGGTGAGATGTAGGACCATAATAAGGATTTACAGGTGAGATGTAGGACCATAATAAGGATTTACAGGTGAGATGTAGGACCATAATAAGGATTTACAGGTGAGATGAATGAACACAGTGCATTGTGGGGGGGGCTCTAATGATGGCTGTGATGGGAGCCTCAGCTGGTCATCCTGAATGAAAACAGTGCATTGTGGGGGGGCTCTAATGATGGCTGTGATCGGAGCCTCAGCTGGTCATCCTGAATGAAAACAGTGCATTGTGGGGGGGGCTCTAATGATGGCTGTGATGGGAGCCTCAGTAGCATCTCTACTGATGACTCCTGTCTCGACCCTCTAGTTTTTCCAACTCCGTAACAACCCAGTGTTTTACGGCATCACTACTGATGACTCCTGTATGTTTCCGTCTTTCCTCTCCAGGTTCGTGAAGGAGAAGAGGCCCACCATCTCTCCTAACTTCAACTTCCTGGGTCAGCTGTTGGACTTTGAGAAGAAGATCAAGACTCCTGGAAGGTCGGAGATTAGAGAGACCGTTGGAGTCAAACCCTGTCCCTTCCTCCTCCACCACCCCCTGCTAGAGCAGGACCCCTCTAACCCTACCCCCAGCCTCCCAGACCCTGCCCTGGCCCTGCTGGAGCCCCTGACCCTGCCGTGTGTCTTGGCCCCCTGGCCTCCAGAAGAGAGGCTCCTGGCTCAGGCTCTCCAGGGGCTCCAAGACCTCCAGCTGAACCAGGGAACGGAGGACAACGCCGCCCAGCTGAAAAGGTCCTTCTCTCTGGACATCAAGTCGTACAGGGAGCCAGGAGGCCGCAGCGGCGCCCCCGTGAGGCCGTACCCACACCCTACGTCCCACCCCGGCGCCCAGGAGTATTATAATCCATCCGTGAGCTTCAAGGAGCCTGCTGGGAAACCGTGTCAGTTCTCTCCTGTGAAGGAGATGTCAGAGCAGTCTACACCTGAGCCGAGCCCTGACAAGGAGAAGGACGACGGCCTCGCGGACCCTGCTGCTACGTCTGTTGTTCCCACTGCTACTCCTGTAGTCTCCACCACAACCATCACCTCTTCTTCCTCCTCCCTTCCTGGCACCACTACCAGTACTACCACCTCCAACCAGCCCAGCGTGAAGCAACCCGGCCAGGCTAAGCCCCTCTCCTGTTCCCAGCAGCTCCAGCGTAGTGGCAGTATGGAAGAGAGCTCTAACCCTACCCTTAACCACACCCCTCACACCACCGGCTTCCTGTTCGGCCTATCACGATCCCAGCAGCACCTGTCCAAGCCCGCCCCTAACCTAGGCTCCGCCCTGAAGGGCTGGCACTCTGACATCCTATTGGGTCCCGTCACCGTGTCGTCGGGTGGATGGTACCTCTCCGAGTCGTCGCACCGCTTCTACTCCACCTCCGCCATCTTAGGAAGCGGGGCTAACATTCTAGGGGGTGGCGGCGCGGCGGCGTACAGCGTGAGCCAGGGGTTGGAGGAGGTGCGGCGGCGAGGGAGGCAGAGGAGCGGCGACCACGGGGACTCGCGGAGGAGCTGGCACGAGGAGAGCACCTTGGAGAAGCAGCTGAAGAGACGGAGCTGTCAGATGGAAATCGGAGACAGGATGAGAGGAGGAGGAGGAGGAAGAGGAGGAGGAGGAGGAGGAGAGACTAGCTCCAGGGAGGAGATGGGGAGTCACAGCAGCTTCTCGGGAAGCATGGAGGTCATCCAGGTGTCCTGAGAGAGGACATTTCAACATGGCCTCCGGTCCAACCCGTTACGGAATCATTGATTTGAAATGGAGATGTCTGTTCTAGGGAGTTTTAACATCCTCAGATCAGACCAGTCCCATGTTGAGGGGAAAGACTTGTTCTGGACCCGCCTTATTATCCCACTAGGGACTTGAACCTTGACCTGATCTAGCGGCTCTGTGTACTGGTGTCGCGACAGTTGGCATTAATGTAGTTTGAACTTTGACCTGGAAGCAGAAAGCAGCTGTGTGATGATGATGATGATGAATGTGATGAAGAGGTGAACTCTGAGAGGATTGAGACGAACTTGAGTCTTTTGTTTGGATGAGTGTTCATCGTTTTTCATTTATTTCTGAATGTTGATGATCGTCGTCAACAGCAGTAGATGTCTGCCTGACGTTGGATACATGGAGCTTTTATGAAGCCTTATGAAGTCTTTATGAAGCCTTAAAGAAGTCTTTATGAAGCCTTAAGAAGTCTTTATGAAGCCTTTAGCAGTCTTTATGAAGCCTTAAAGAAGTATTTATGAAGCCTTAAAGTAGTCTTTATGAAGCTTTAAAGTAGTCTTTATGAACCTTTAAAGTAGTCTTTATGAAGCCTTAAAGAAGTCTTTATGAAGCCTTAAAGAAGTCTTTATGAAGCCTTAAAGAAGTCTTTATGAAGCCTTAAAGAAGTCTTTATGAAGCCTTAAGAAGTCTTTATGAAGCCTTAAAGAAGTCTTTATGAAGCCTTAAAGAAGTCTTTATGAAGCCTTAAGAAGTCTTTATGAAGCCTTAAGAAGTCTTTATGAAGACTTAAAGTAGTCTTTATGAAGCCTTAAAGTAGTCTTTATGAAGCCTTAAAGAAGTCTTTATGAAGCCTTAAAGAAGTCTTTATGAAGCCTTTAGCAGTCTTTATGAAGCCTTTAGCAGTCTTTATGAAGCCTTAAGAAGTCTTTATGAAGCCTTTAGCAGTCTTTATGAAGCCTTAAAAAGTCTTTATGAAGCCTTAAAGTAGTCTTTATGAAGCCTTATGAAGCCTTAAGAAGTCTTTATGAAGCCTTAAGAAGTCTTTATGAAGCCTTAAAGTAGTCTTTATGAAGCCTTAAGAAGTCTTTATGAAGCCTTAAAGAAGTCTTTATGAAGCCTTAAGAAGTCTTTATGAAGCCTTAAGAAGTCTTTATGAAGCGTTATGAAGAACGGGATCAGAGATCCTTGATATCCCTGTGTCAAATCATCCAATACCTCACACATCCAAATTAGAGGCTTCTTCTGTTCCTCTGTCTTCTTCTGATGTTGGAGCTCATTGACAATTCAAATCTCAGGTCTTATTTGAGCAGCAAGAAAAGATGCTTGAACAACTGAACAGTTCCCGAACAGTTCCCGAACAGCTCCCGAACAGTTCCCGAACAGCTCCCGAACAGCTCCCGAACAGTTCCCGAACAGCTCCCGAACAGTTCCCGAACAGCTCCCGAACAGCTCCCGAACAGTTCCCGAACAGCTCCCGAACAGCTCCCGAACAGTTCCCGAACAGTTCAGTTGGTAGAGCATGGCGCTTATACCCCAGGGTTGTAGGTTCGATTCCCGGGGCCACCCAGACGCAAAATGTATGTACGCATGACTGTAAATCACTTTGGATTAAAGCGCTAAATATTTTATGTTATTAACGAACGGTGTGGTTGTGGGTTTTGTCCGATACCTGTGGTGAAGGAATGATGTAATGACTGATACCTGTGGTGAAGGAATGATGTAATGACTCTGATACCTGTGGTGAAGGAATGATGTAATGACTCTGATACCTGTGGTGAAGGAATGATGTAATGACTCTGATACCTGTGGTGAAGGAATGATGTAATGACTGATACCTGTGGTGAAGGAATGATGTAATGACTCTGATACCTGTGGTGAAGGAATGATGTAATGACTGATACCTGTGGTGAAGGAATGATGTCATGACTCTGATACCTGTGGTGAAGGAATGATGTAATGACTGATACCTGTGGTGAAGGAATGATGTAATGACTGATACCTGTGGTGAAGGAATGATGTAATGACTGATACCTGTGGTGAAGGAATGATGTAATGACTGATACCTGTGGTGAAGGAATGATGTAATGACTCTGATACCTGTGGTGAAGGAATGATGTAATGACTGATACCTGTGGTGAAGGAATGATGTAATGACTCTGATACCTGGCAGCGACGGAGCCAAGACAGTTGGGGAAATTCCACCTCTCCAGGAACTCGGCAGCGACGGAGCCAAGACAGTTGGGGAAATTCCACCTCTCCAGGAACTCGGCAGCGACGGAGCCAAGACAGTTGGGGAAATTCCACCTCTCCAGGAACTCGGCAGCGACGGAGCCAAGACAGTTGGGGAAATTCCACCTCTCCAGGAACTCGGCAGCGACGGAGCCAAGACAGTTGGGGAAATTCCACCTCTCCAGGAACTCGGCAGCGACGGAGCCAAGACAGTTGGGGAAATTCCACCTCTCCAGGAACTCGGCAGCGACGGAGCCAAGACAGTTGGGGAAATTCCACCTCTCCAGGAACTCGGCAGCGACGGAGCCAAGACAGTTGGGGAAATTCCACCTCTCCAGGAACTCGGCAGCGACGGAGCCAAGACAATTGGGGAAATTCCACCTCTCCAGGAACTCGGCAGCGACGGAGCCAAGACAGTTGGGGAAATTCCACTTCTCCAGGAACTCGGCAGCGACGGAGCCAAGACAGTTGGGGAAATTCCACCTCTCCAGGAACTCGGCAGCGACGGAGCCAAGACAGTTGGGGAAATTCCACCTCTCCAGGAACTCGGCAGCGACGGAGCCAAGACAGTTGGGGAAATTCCACCTCTCCAGGAACTCGGCAGCGACGGAGCCAAGACAGTTGGGGAAATTCCACCTCTCCAGGAACTCGGCAGCGACGGAGCCAAGACAGTTGGGGAAATTCCACCTCTCCAGGAACTCGGCAGCGACGGCCCTCCAGTCTTCCTCCTTGGGGACAGGCATGTATTCACCAACCAGACAGTCCCAAATGGCTTGTGCCACAGAGGGGATCGTGGACCGTCCAACTCGGAAGCTGATTCCGTTGGTCCTGTAGGAGTCTCCTGTCGCCAAGAATCTAGAATATAATTCAAAATAATGATCAAAATTGTGTGTAACTTGAATTCCACCCACATATTCTATCTACTCATATATCTACCTAATTACAGTTTATTATGCTCTACTAATTATATTGTAATACTCGTCAACCATCATTAACAATGAATGAAACAGTACAATTCAGTCTATGACTATATCATTAAACTGTAGCCCAGGCCAACTCTACTCTTAGAAAGAATTGTACTATCTACTTAAAAGGGTTCTCCGGCTGTCCCCATAGGAGAACCCTTTTTGGTTCCAGGTAGTACCCCTATTGGTTCCAAGTAGAACCCTATTGGTTCCAGGTAGAACCCTATTGGGTTCCAGGTAGAAGCCTTTTGGTTCCAGGTAGAACCCTATTGGGTTCCAGGTAGAACCCTATTGGGTTCCAGGTAGAACCCTTTTGGTTCCAGGTGGAACCCCTTTTGGTTCCAGGTAGAACCCCTTTTGGTTCCAAGTAGAACCCTATTGGGTTCCATGTATAACATTTTCCCCAAAGGGTTCTACCTGGAACCAAAAATGGTTCTCCTATGGGGAAAGCAGAAGGACACTTTTGGAACCTTTTTCTCTTAAGAGTGTATGTGAGTCCAATGAGAATGTAATGAATGACTGTAACTGTCTTCAACAACAAGGGGTCCTGGTGAAGACTAGCCTACCTTCATCAGGGCAGAAGGCCTGTAACTGGTGAAGACTAGCCTACCTTCATCAGGGGCAGAAGGCCTGTAACTGTGTTGAACAACAAGGGGTCCTGGAGAAGACTAGCCTACCTTCATCAGGGCAGAAGGCCTGTAACTGTGTTGAACAACAAGGGGTCCTGGTGAAGACTAGCCTACCTTCATCAGGGGCAGAAGGCCTGTAACTGTGTTGAACAACAAGGGGTCTTGGTGAAGACTAGCCTACCTTCATCAGGGCAGAAGGCCTGTAACTGTGTTGAACAACAAGGGGTCCTGGTGAAGACTAGCCTACCTTCATCAGGGCAGAAAGCCTGTAACTGGTGAAGACTAGCCTACCTTCATCAGGGGCAGAAGGCCTGTAACTGGTGAAGACTAGCCTACCTTCATCAGGGGCAGAAGGCCTGTAACTGGTGAAGACTAGCCTACCTTCATCAGGGGCAGAAGGCCTGTAACTGTGTTGAACAACAAGGGGTCCTGGAGAAGACTAGCCTACCTTCATCAGGGCAGAAGGCCTGTAACTGTGTTGAACAACAAGGGGTCCTGGTGAAGACTAGCCTACCTTCATCAGGGCAGAAAGCCTGTAACTGTGTTGAACAACAAGGGGTCCTGGTGAAGACTAGCCTACCTTCATCAGGGGCAGAAGGCCTGTAACTGTGTTGAACAACAAGGGGTCCTGGAGAAGACTAGCCTACCTTCATCAGGGCAGAAGGCCTGTAACTGGTGAAGACTAGCCTACCTTCATCAGGGGCAGAAGGCCTGTAACTGTGTTGAACAACAAGGGGTCCTGGAGAAGACTAGCCTACCTTCATCAGGGCAGAAGGCCTGTAACTGTGTTGAACAACAAGGAGTCCTGGTGAAGACTAGCCTACCTTCATCAGGGCAGAAGGCCTGTAACTGTGTTGAACAACAAGGAGTCCTGGTGAAGACTAGCCTACCTTCATCAGGGCAGAAGGCCTGTAACTGTGTTGAACAACAAGGGGTCCTGGTGAAGACTAGCCTACCTTCATCAGGGGCAGAAGGCCTGTAACTGTGTTGAACAACAAGGGGTCCTGGAGAAGACTAGCCTACCTTCATCAGGGGCAGAAGGCCTGTAACTGGTGAAGACTAGCCTACCTTCATCAGGGGCAGAAGGCCTGTAACTGTGTTGAACAACAAGGGGTCCTGGTGAAGACTAGCCTACCTTCATCAGGGCAGAAGGCCTGTAACTGTGTTGAACAACAAGGGGTCCTGGTGAAGACTAGCCTACCTTCATCAGGGGCAGAAGGCCTGTAACTGTGTTGAACAACAAGGGGTCCTGGTGAAGACTAGCCTTTAACCATCTCTGGACCGACACAGACCTGCGCTTTCGGGACTTTAACCATCTCTGGACCCACACAGACCTGCGCTTTCAGGACTTTAACCATCTCTGGACCCACACAGACCTGCGCTTTCAGGACTTTAACCATCTCTGGACCCACACAGACCTGCGCTTTCAGGACTTTAACCATCTCTGGACCCACACAGACCTGCGCTTTCAGGACTTTAACCATCTCTGGACCCACACAGACCTGCGCTTTCAGGACTTTAACCATCTCTGGACCCACACAGACCTGCGCTTTCAGGACTTTAACCATCTCTGGACCCACACAGACCTGCGCTTTCAGGACTTTAACCATCTCTGGACCCACACAGACCTGCGCTTTCAGGACTTTAACCATCTCTGGACCCACACAGACCTGCGCTTTCAGGACTTTAACCATCTCTGGACCCACACAGACCTGCGCTTTCAGGACTTTAACCATCTCTGGACCCACACAGACCTGCGCTTTCAGGACTTTAACCCATCTCTGGACCTACACAGACCTGCGCTTTCAGCGGGGCTGGTCCCGACCCAACAGGGCGATGAAGACCACCTTCCTCAACGTTGGTCTCATTGTTGAAATACGCTGCTCTCTTGACTATTTATTATTGCATTTCGTTCCAAAACTGCATTTTGGAGGGAAATTATATTATAGTCTCTCACAATTCATTTGTGGATGTCATCGAATAAATAATTTACTTGGCAAATAAATTAATAAAAAATGTAAAGAAATTATGCAATTAAACTGTTTTTATTTAATCCCACATTTTTTTTACTGGATATGTGTGCAATAAAAATTCAACATTCACATTTTGCTATTTTCTGTCAAGTCTACTCGTACAATTTCATGCATACGTTCGATTTTTTTTCACACAGAACGCGCTGCAACTGTCTCTGCAACGCGTTGCTGCAAGGAAAACGCAGCGGTCCATTGGAAACGAATGTACTTCTGGTGTATCGAAACGCAATGATGCAGTCGGTGTGTTGGAAGCGTAAGGGTAACTACCCCGTCGCTAAGGGCGTCATTGGATCATGTGTCCAAAGGCAGCGCTACTCTCGGATCAGCCATCTCCATTCAAATCTTCTCTTAATATAATTATTTAACAATATTTTGGGGTGGCAGGGTAGCCTAGTGGTTAGAGGCAGGTAGCCTAGTGGTTAGAGGCAGGTAGCCTAGTGGTTAGAGGCAGGTAGCCTAGTGGTTAGAGGCAGGTAGCCTAGTGGTTAGAGACAGGTAGCCTAGTGGTTAGAGACAGGTAGCCTAGTGGTTAGAGACAGGTAGCTTAGTGGTTAGAGGCAGGTAGCCTAGTGGGTAGAGCAGGTAGCCTAGTGGTTAGAGGCAGGTAGCCCAGTATCCGAAAGGTTGCTGGATCGAATCCCTGAGCTGACCAGGTATAAATCTGTCGTTCTGCCCCTGAACAAGGCAGTTAACCCCCTGTTCCCTGGTAGGCCGTCATTGAAAATAAGAATTTGTTCTAAACTGACTTACCTAATTAAATAAAAGTCAAATAAAACAACTGAAGACGGATCTGCGCCTAGAGAGATATTACCACCTACGTTAGAAAATATTGAGGCGGTTTATTTTAATGCTTAGGCTACCCAATAAAAAAATCACTGAATCCCAGATTTGACTCTTCATTGCGCACATGTTAGGCTACACACGAAATATATTGCAACAAATTACAGAGTAACTTACAGGTAGAGAGATATATAAGTCATGTATTTATATTTTAATGCAGTCTTCTCGGTTTTCATTTGAAGCATTTTTTATTTTTATTTATGTCACTTGTTTGTATGAATTTCAAAGACACTGGCAACTTGTATTTGTAGTTAACTAGGTTCTGAAGTTATCTGCGGTCACAGAGACGGATAAACCATATCATTCTATGTTTATCCTCGGCTTTTGTGTAGAAAGTGACGCGGGACGTCAAACATTATTTTATCTAAAGACGCATTTAGCTACAAGTGGAGGCAGATGCGCGTTTTCAAGCGCAACATTATTAACGATGGGTTTTAGGAAACAGCGCAGAGATTAAATGACGCTCCTATAAAGCTTCCAGCGATACATTCAGACTTTAAAATGCTTCTGGGAAAATTGGGCCCCAGAATGTTGACTGGGAAGTTGCCTGTGTAAATGCAGCTATAGAGACACGTTTCATCCATCCCACTGGGCGCAGACGTTAAGACAACGTCTATTTCATCGTTGGTTCAACGACAATTTCATTGAAATGATGTGGGGGAAAAAAACGTTGATTCAACTAAATAATCCTTCTGAACACCTGGTTGTAGTCAGTCGGCTCTTCATTTCTCTGCAACATGTTTTGTTGTTGGATTGGAACCCAAAGGAGGTTGGTGGCTCCTTAATTAGGGAGGACGGGGGCTCCTGGTAATATCTGGAGGGAATCAGTGGAACGGTGGCTCCTTAATTAGGGAGGACGGGGGCTCCTGGTAATATCTGGAACGGAATCAGTGGAACGGTGGCTCCTTAATTAGGGAGGACGGGGCTCCTGGTAATATCTGGAACGGAATCAGTGGAACGGTGGCTCCTTAATTTGGGAGGACGGGGGCTCCTGGTAATATCTGGAGGGAATCAGTGGAACGGTGGCTCCTTAATTAGGGAGGACGGGGGCTCCTGGTAATATCTGGAGGGATTCAGTGGAACGGTGGCTCCTTAATTAGGGAGGACGGGGCTCTTGGTAATATCTGGAACGGAATCAGTGGAACGGTGGCTCCTTAATTAGGGAGGACGGGGGCTCCTGGTAATATCTGGAACGGAATCAGTGGAACGGTGGCTCCTTAATTAGGGAGGACGGGGGCTCTTGGTAATATCTGGAACGGAATCAGTGGAACGGTGGCTCCTTAATTAGGGAGGACGGGGGCTCCTGGTAATATCTGGAACGGAATCAGTGGAACGGTGGCTCCTTAATTAGGGAGGACGGGGGCTCCTTGTAATATCTGGAGGGAATCAGTGGAACGGTGGATCCTTAATTAGGGAGGACGGGGCTCCTGGTAATATCTGGAACGGAATCAGTGGAACGGTGGCTCCTTAATTAGGGAGGACGGGGGCTCCTGGTAATATCTGGAACGGAGTCAGTGGAACGGTGGCTCCTTAATTAGGGAGGACGGGGGCTCCTGGTAATATCTGGAACGGAATCAGTGGAACGGTGGCTCCTTAATTAGGGAGGACGGGGGCTCCTGGTAATATCTGGAGGGAATCAGTGGAACGGTGGCTCCTTAATTAGGGAGGACGGGGGCTCCTGGTAATATCTGGAACGGAATCAGTGGAACGGTGGCTCCTTAATTAGGGAGGACGGGGCTCCTGGTAATATCTGGAACGGAATCAGTGGAACGGTGGCTCCTTAATTAGGGAGGACGGGGCTCCTGGTAATATCTGGAGGGATTCAGTGGAACGGTGGCTCCTTAATTAGGGAGAACGGGGGCTCCTGGTAATATCTGGAGGGAATCAGTGGAACGGTGGCTCCTTAATTAGGGAGGACGGGGACTCCTGGTAATATCTGGAACGGAATCAGTGGAACGGTGGCTCCTTAATTAGGGAGGACGGGGGCTCCTGGTAATATCTGGAACGGAATCAGTGGAACGGTGGCTCCTTAATTAGGGAGGACGGGGCTCCTGGTAATATCTGGAGGGAATCAGTGGAACGGTGGCTCCTTAATTAGGGAGAACGGGGGCTCCTGGTAATATCTGGAGGGAATCAGTGGAACGGTGGCTCCTTAATTAGGGAGGACGGGGCTCCTGGTAATATCTGGAGGGAATCAGTGGAACGGTGGCTCCTTAATTAGGGAGGACGGGGGCTCCTGGTAATATCTGGAACGGAATCAGTGGAACGGTGGCTCCTTAATTAGGGAGGACGGGGCTCCTGGTAATATCTGGAGGGAATCAGTGGAACGGTGGCTCCTTAATTAGGGAGGACGGGGGCTCCTGGTAATATCTGGAACGGAATCAGTGGAACGGTGGCTCCTTAATTAGGGAGGACGGGGGCTCCTGGTAATATCTGGAGGGAATCAGTGGAACGGTGGCTCCTTAATTAGGGAGGACGGGGCTCCTGGTAATATCTGGAACGGAATCAGTGGAACGGTGGCTCCTTAATTAGGGAGGACGGGGCTCCTGGTAATATCTGGAACGGAATCAGTGGAACGGTGGCTCCTTAATTAGGGAGGACGGGGGCTCCTGGTAATATCTGGAACGGAGTCAGTGGAACGGTGGCTCCTTAATTAGGGAGGACTGGGGCTCCTGGTAATATCTGGAACGGAATCAGTGGAACGGTGGCTCCTTAATTAGGGAGGACGGGGCTCCTGGTAATGTCTGGAACGGAATCAGTGGAACTGTGGCTCCTTAATTAGGGAGGACGGGGCTCTTGGTAATATCTGGAGGGAATCAGTGGAACGGTGTCTCCTTAATTAGGGAGGACGGGGGCTCCTGGTAATATCTGGAACGGAATCAGTGGAACGGTGGCTCCTTAATTAGGGAGGACGGGGCTCCTGGTAATATCTGGAGGGAATCAGTGGAACGGTGGCTCCTTAATTAGGGAGGACGGGGCTCCTGGTAATATCTGGAACGGAATCAGTGGAACGGTGGCTCCTTAATTAGGGAGGACGGGGGCTCCTGGTAATATCTGGAACGGAATCAGTGGAACGGTGGCTCCTTAATTAGGGAGGACGGGGCTCTTGGTAATATCTGGAGGGAATCAGTGGAACGGTGGCTCCTTAATTAGGGAGGACGGGGCTCCTGGTAATATCTGGAGGGAATCAGTGGGACGGTGGCTCCTTAATTAGGGAGGACGGGGACTCCTGGTAATATCTGGAGGGAATCAGTGGAACGGTGGCTCCTTAATTAGGGAGGACGGGGCTCCTGGTAATGTCTGGAGCGGAGTCAGTGGAACGGTGGCTCCTTAATTAGGGAGGACGGGGGCTCCTGGTAATATCTGGAGGGAATCAGTGGAACGGTGGCTCCTTAATTAGGGAGGACGGGGCTCCTGGTAATATCTGGAACGGAATCAGTGGAACGGTGGCTCCTTAATTAGGGAGGACGGGGCTCCTGGTAATATCTGGAACGGAATCAGTGGAACGGTATTAAAATACATCAAACACATGGGTTTTATTCCATTCCATCAAGTCCGTTCCAGACTTTATTATAAACCTTCCTCTTCCTCTAAACATCCTCTACTGTAAAACCTGCACGCCCGGTGGGTCCACGGTTCCGCCTTTCCCGGTTTCAGGATCTGTAGCTAAGGTCCATGGGCTGCACACAATTAATCACAAGACGGTACGGCTCGTGCGCAAACGGTCTGATTGCGGTAGAGGGCGTCGGTGCCATATCGGTGACGGTGCCTGCAGACCAGGGAGGGAGGGGGGAGAGAGAGAGGGAGAGAGATACAGACAGAGAGAGAGAGAGAGAGAGAGAGAGAGGGGAAGAGGAAGAGGGAGGTAAGGCGGATCTTTAGTTAGATGAAACAGACCACACATTTACAATAGAAGTACCGTACCGTTTAGTTCAAAACGCTGTTTTCTACCGGTCCAAGCGACTTTCTACTTTAACCAGCCTGTGCGTGACCTTTGACGCTCGGTGCGTCGCAGAGGACGAGGCGGTTCTGGATCCGGCGACCAGCCGCTCGGACGTCCAAGGTGATAAAAGTCAAGTTCTTCTCTACTCCAGGACTCCTGGATTGTTCCCAGAGAGAAGAGGAGTCTCATGTACAATGCGCTGATACAGAAGGGTTTGTGAAGCCATTTTCAGCAGGTAAGTGCAGACTTCTCTCGCTTTTCCCCCCATAAAATAAACACCTTATATATATATAGTCCTGTGTCTGAAAACAGTAACCTATTGACTGTCGATTGGTCAATTCACCTTTTTGATTATTTACCGAACCAGGTAATATAAATCCTATCCTAGTCTGTATAATGCATCGCTGACAAGATATTCATTTCAACGTGTTGTCGTATTATTATTATTATTATTCAAAGCGCTGTATTGAACTGTATCACCGTACCGTATAGACCGTAGACTTAGACCGTTGCACCGTAGCAACGCGCGCCCGGTTTTTCCCAAAAGCATCTTAAAGGCTAAATTCATCGTTTTGAATCTTCGTAGGAGAATCGGTAAATCTGTTTCCACAAAACCATCGTTATTAAAAAGCTCCTGTAAGATGTTTGTCCTCCTCCTGCATCACTTTATACACAGAAGATCTCTGTGACCATAGAACCACATGGTTTATCCGTCTCTCTGTGACCAGTAGAACCACATGGTTTATCCGTCTCTCTGTGACCAGTAGAACCACATGGTTTATCCGTCTCTCTGTGACCCGTAGAACCACATGGTTTATCCGTCTCTCTGTGACCAGTAGAACCACATGGTTTATCCGTCTCTCTGTGACCCGTAGAACCACATGGTTTATCCGTCTCTCTGTGACCATAGAACCACATGGTTTATCCGTCTCTCTGTGACCATAGAACCACATGGTTTATCCGTCTCTCTGTGACCGTAGAACCACATGGTTTATCCGTCTCTCTGTGACCATAGAACCACATGGTTTATCCGTCTCTCTGTGACCAGTAGAACCACATGGTTTATCCGTCTCTCTGTGACCATAGAACCACATGGTTTATCCGTCTCTCTGTGACCGTAGAACCACATGGTTTATCCGTCTCTCTGTGACCATAGAACCACATGGTTTATCCGTCTCTCTGTGACCAGTAGAACCACATGGTTTATCCGTCTCTCTGTGACCAGTAGAACCACATGGTTTATCCGTCTCTCTGTGACCAGTAGATCCACATGGTTTATCCGTCTCTCTGTGACCGTAGAACCACATGGTTTATCCGTCTCTCTGTGACCATAGAACCACATGGTTTATCCGTCTCTCTGTGACCAGTAGAACCACATGGTTTATCCGTCTCTCTGTGACCAGTAGAACCACATGGTTTATCCGTCTCTCTGTGACCATAGAACCACATGGTTTATCCGTCTCTCTGTGACCAGTAGAACCACATGGTTTATCCGTCTCTCTGTGACCATAGAACCACATGGTTTATCCGTCTCTCTGTGACCAGTAGAACCACATGGTTTATCCGTCTCTCTGTGACCAGTAGATCCACATGGTTTATCCGTCTCTCTGTGACCATAGAACCACATGGTTTATCCGTCTCTCTGTGACCAGTAGAACCACATGGTTTATCCGTCTCTCTGTGACCATAGAACCACATGGTTTATCCGTCTCTCTGTGACCATAGAACCACATGGTTTATCCGTCTCTCTGTGACCATAGAACCACATGGTTTATCCGTCTCTCTGTGACCAGTAGAACCACATGGTTTATCCGTCTCTCTGTGACCATAGAACCACATGGTTTATCCGTCTCTCTGTGACCAGTAGAACCACATGGTTTATCCGTCTCTCTGTGACCATAGAACCACATGGTTTATCCGTCTCTCTGTGACCAGTAGAACCACATGGTTTATCCGTCTCTCTGTGACCGCCGATAACTTCAGAACAAACAAAGTTGACAATGTTTTTTGCCATTAATGCAAACAAGCGAAGTATAAAAAGATGCTTCGAATTAAAACCGAGATGACTATAAAAATAAAAACATTAGGCTATAGGCCTATTTAAATCATATTTAAACAAATCTCATGTTCAATTAAGTTCTATTTTTTTCTACTTGTAGGCTACTGTCTGTAATTGGTCAATATATTTCATGATTTGTAGCCTAACCATGCGCCATGATGTGATGATTTGTTGCGTTTATTATAGGTGTAACCGATGTGAAATGGCTAGCTAGTTAGCGGTGGTTTAACCGATGTGAAATGGCTAGCTAGTTAGCGGTGGTGTAACCGATGTGAAATGGCTAGCTAGTTAGCGGTGGTGTAACCGATGTGAAATGGCTAGCTAGTTAGCGGTGGTGTAACCGATGTGAAATGGCTAGCTAGTTAGCGGCGGTGCGCGCTAATAGCGTTTCAAATCGGGTTGCGCCACTCGCTCCGAGACCTTGAAGTAGTTGTTCCCCTTTGCTCTGCAAAAGGGCCGCGGCTTTTGTGGCGCGGATGGGTAACGATGCTTCGTGGTGGTGTCAGTCAGTTGTTGATGTGTGCAGAGGGTCCCTGGTTCAAGCCCAGGTTGGGGCGAGGAGAAGGACGGAAGCTAGACCGTTACGTAGGGGGTAAGCATTAGAAAATGTAGTCACAACTACTTGACATCACGCGTCATTATAACACGGTTATAACCATGTCGTAAATACGTCATAACTAGGGATGCACGATATATCAGTGAACATATCGGAATCGGACGATATTAGCACAAAATGCCAACATTTAGTTTAACTGCGATGCTAAAAACCTGATGTCAAAGCTACCGTGCGTACTTATATAACGTAGGTACATGACGTAATGACGCCACGTTAAAATGTTTGCGCTACACGTGCAACACAGAATTCCTAACCTAGCCCACAATGTCTGCTGTGTGGATCGAGCAGTCAACAAGTCAAGCAGTCATTTGAAAGAGTAAGAACATTTCAACGAGACGACAACTCAAAAGGCGAAATCCATTAAAGCCAAGACAATGGAATTCATTACCCTTAACAATCAACCGTTCTCTGTCGTGGGTGATGTTGGCTTTCGCCGACTGGTCGCGCTCCGGTACACACTACCACTACCAAGTGCACTATTTTTCAGATGTTTCCCTACCGGAGTTACACAGTAATAGCTTCACTGCTATTAGCTTCACGACATACTATGGAACGCCGTTTGGATCTTTGCGTGTCAGAAAAGATACAGTAGCACTGTCAAAGCTGTACAAAAAAGTCTGCAAACACCGGCCATGAACGATGTGTTTTCAATACCGCGTTGGTAAAAAAGCATAATTTGTTTGACCGCAACTTCTGGGCTAGCTAGCTTTAGCTTGGTACCTAGCTAGCACCAATACAACCAGCCTGAAAACAATGACCAGTAGAAACTGCAGTCATTTTCATTATTCTTAGCAATGATTTAGGAATCCTTGTGAGTAAGTATTAGCTAGGTAGCCTTACTTGTTGTTCGCCAATTGAAATTGAACTTCAGTTCATTAAAATAAATATCTAGCCAGCTACTTAACCCTGTTGCCCTAAAGCTAACGTTATAAGCAGCCAGCTACTAAACCCTGTTGCCCTAAAGCTAACGTTATAAGCAGCCAGATACTTAACCCTGTTGCCCTAAAGCTAACGTTATAAGCAGCCAGCTACTTAACCCTGTTGCCCTAAAGCTAACGTTATAAGCAGCCAGCTACTTAACCCTGTTGCCCTAAAGCTAACGTTATAAGCAGCCAGCTACCTAACCCTGTTGCCCTAAAGCTAACGTTATAAGCAGCCAGCTAGCTTCATCTGGCTAGTGATGCTCGACCGGACCGGGTTATGTGTTGTGAAGCTAGCCACAATAAGGATTAGCCACAATAGTGGAATTTGCTGTTTTCCTTCAAAATAAAAGTATCATTAAAACACTGGGGTTGCCTGCTGTATGTACCTACGGCCGGGGAAAACTCATTACTAAAGGGTTGCCTGCTGTATGGGGAACTCATTACTAAAGGGTTGCCTGCTGTATGTACCTACGGCCGGGGAACTCATTATTAAAGGGTTGCCTGCTGTATGTAGCTACGGCCGGGGAACTCATTACTAAAGGGTTGCCTGCTGTATGTCCCTACTGCCGGGGAACTCATTACTAAAGGGTTGCCTGCTGTATGTACCTACGGCCGGGGAACTCATTACTAAAGGGTTGCCTGCTGTATGGGGAACTCATTACTAAAGGGTTGCCTGCTGTATGTACCTACGGCCGGGGAACTCATTACTAAAGGGTTGCTTGCTGTATGTACCTACGGCCGGGGAACTCATTACTAAAGGGTTGCCTGCTGTATGGGGAACTCATTACTAAAGGGTTGCCTGCTGTATGCGGAACTCATTACTAAAGGGTTGCCTGCTGTATGTACCTACGGCCGGGGAACTCATTACTAAACGGTTGCCTGCTGTATGTACCTACGGCCGGGGAACTCATTACTAAAGGGTTGCCTGCTGTATGTACCTACGGCCGGGGAACTCATTACTAAAGGGTTGCCTGCTGTATGGGGAACTCATTACTAAAGGCTTGCCTGCTGTATGTACCTACGGCCGGGGAACTCATTACTAAAGGGTTGCCTGCTGTATGTACCTACGGCCGGGGAACTCATTACTAAAGGGTTGCCTGCTGTATGGGGAACTCATTACTAAAGGGTTGCCTGCTGTATGTACCTACGGCCGGGGAACTCATTACTAAAGGCTTGCCTGCTGTATGTACCTACGGCCGGGGAACTCATTACTAAAGGGTTGCCTGCTGTATGGGGAACTCATTACTAAAGGCTTGCCTGCTGTATGTACCTACGGCCGGGGAACTCATTACTAAAGGGTTGCCTGCTGTATGGGGAACTCATTACTAAAGGGTTGCCTGCTGTATGTACCTACGGCCGGGGAACTCATTACTAAAGGTTTGCCTGCTGTATGTAGCTACGGCCGGGGAACTCATTACTAAAGGGTTGCCTGCTGTATGTACCTACGGCCAGGGAATGTTGAAGGAAAATGTAATATTCACAGTGATGAACAGCACTTGTCTAATCCGAAGGCCCGTTCTCTAGCAGATGAAATACCTTTATTATACCTGAATCAAACAGCTTAATGCAGTAAAAATACCCTTTATTGATAATCAATCAATTAAGCATCACGGGAATGATCATTATTGATCCTCACTGCAGATGATGATGATAATAATAGGTTAGTAGTGTTTGTGTGAATGAAATGAAATGAAATTTATTTATATAGCCCTTCGTACATCAGCTGATATCTCAAAGTGCTGTACAGAAACCCAGCCTAAAACCCCCAAACAGCAAGCAATGCAGGTGTAGAAGCACGGTGGCTAGGAAAAACTCCCTAGGAAAAACTCCCTAGAAAGGCCAAAACCTAGGAAGAAACCAGGCTATGACGGGTGGCCAGTCCTCTTCTGGCTGTGCCGGGGGAAGATCATAACAGAACATGAACACGGCCGGACAAGGCAGGCCGCTGTCGTCCTTTGTAACGTTTCTGGGACTATATTCCAGTGTTTCCCTGGTTGATAGAAGGGTGTTGGTCTGTTTTTATAGCAGGGTGGACCAGAGATCTCAGTGATATCTTTCATGAGAACATCCAAAGCCCTTCCACCCAAAGCCCTTCCTAATGTCAGTCAAACCTCTAAGGCGACATTGTCATTTCAACATATTTTACCAGACGCTCTTATCCAAAGCAACTTACAGTAGTGAATGCATTACATTTCATACGTTTTTTTTTTCTCCGTACTGGTCCCCCCCGTGGGAATCGAACCCACAACCCTTGGCGTTGCAAACACCATGCTCTACCAACTGAGCCACACAGGATTTTCACACACTTTGAGTTGATTTTTGATCGCAGCCTAAGTAATTCAAGACAAACAGCAGAATATGGGTGTTGAAACATTTGGATGGGCACCACATGTGAAATAGATTTTCACATTTTCAACTTGTGAACAATACGCGGATGTATTTGTCAAGAAGACTGATATGGCAAAAATTCTGAGTCCAAGTCAAAAGTGTTAAAGAGAAAAGTCAATACTTGGGGGACATTCTTGCTGTCCCCTTTTTGTTCGCGAGGCTTTTGGGAATGAAACTTGGGTCTTTTATAGAGAAGAAAGACCTGCACACTGCTGTTTCCAGCATCACTCAGTTCACTACGCTTCTGAAACACCGTCGTCTCTCTGCTTCCTCGTTCACTTGACTTCTATGCTGTCGGCCGCCGCACCTTTGACCCAACATTATCAGCATTATCGGTTTGACCCAACATTATCAGCATTATCGGTTTGACCCAACATTACCCAGCATTATCTGTTTGACCCAACATTACCCAGCATTATCTGTTTACCCAGCATTATCTGTTTGACCCAACATTACCCAGCATTATCTGTTTGACCCAACATTACCCAGCATTATCGGTTTGACCCAACATTACCCAGCATTATCTGTTTGACCCAACATTACCCAGCATTATCTGACCGCTTTATCTTCTCTTAGCCGTTCCTCTCCAGCGTATGGCACCACCAACACTGATTAGCCGCTCCTCTCCAGCCTATTGCACCACCAACACTGATTAGCCGTTCCTCTCCAGCGTATGGCACCACCAACACTGATTAGCCGCTCCTCTCCAGCGTATGGCACCACCAACACTGATTAGCCGCTCCTCTCCAGCCTATGGCACCACCAACACTGATTAGCCGCTCCTCTCCAGCCTATTGCACCACCAACACTGATTAGCCGCTCCTCTCCAGCGTATGGTACCACCAACACTGATTAGCCGCTCCTCTCCAGCGTATGGCACCACCAACACTGATTAGCCGCTCCTCTCCAGCGTATGGCACCACCAACACTGATTAGCCGCTCCTCTCCAGCGTATGGCACCACCAACACTGATTAGCCGTTCCTCTCCAGCGTATGGCACCACCAACACTGATTAGCCGCTCCTCTCCAGCGTATGGCACCACCAACACTGATTAGCCGCTCCTCTCCAGCGTATGGCACCACCAACACTGATTAGCCGCTCCTCTCCAGCGTATGGCACCACCAACACTGATTACATTGGGACCAAGAATGTCCTGCTACTACTTTCACTGTGTTTCAAGGGTTCCTTCAAGGTCCTGGGCTGCTTTGATGCTTGTGGTGCTGCCATGTTTTGGTGCTACCATGTTGTGCTGCTGCCGTGTCGTGGTGCTGCCGTGTTGTGGTGCCGCCATGTTGTGATGCTGCCATGTGGTGGTGCTGCCATGTTGTGTTGCTGCCATGTTGTGTTGCTGCCATGTGGTGGTGTTGTCTTAGGTCTCTCTTTATCTAGTGTTGTGGTGTCCCTCTTGTCGTGATGTGTGTTTCGTCCTACATTTTTCTTTTTAATCCCAGCCCCCCGTACCCGCAGGAGGCCTTTTAATCCCAGCCCCCCGTCCCCGCAGGAGGCCTTTTAATCCCAGCCCCCCGTCCCCGCAGGAGGCCTTTTAATCCCAGCCCCCCGTCCCCGCAGGAGGCCTTTTAATCCCAGCCCCCCGTACCCGCAGGAGGCCTTTTAATCCCAGCCCCCCGTCCCCGCAGGAGGCCTTTTAATCCCAGCCCCCCGTACCCGCAGGAGGCCTTTTAATCCCAGCCCCCCGTACCCGCAGGAGGCCTTTTGCCTCTTGGTAGGCCGTCATTGTAAATAATAATACATTTTTAATTGACTTGCCTATTTAAATAAAGATGAAATAAAAAATAAAATAAATGTCTTCTCTTCTTATGTCCTGTGTTATTGTCGTACCAGTCCACCACTCTAGGTCTATGACCCCTGTGTTGTCGTACCAGTCCACCACTCTAGGTCTATGACCCCTGTGTTATTGTCGTACCAGTCCACCACTCTAGGTCTATGACCCCTGTGTTATTGTTGTACCAGTCCACCACTCTAGGTCTATGACCCCTGTGTTATTGTCGTACCAGTCCACCACTCTAGGTCTATGACCCCTGTGTTATTGTTGTACCAGTCCACCACTCTAGGTCTATGACCCCTGTGTTATTGTTGTACCAGTCCACCACTCTAGGTCTATGACCCCTGTGTTATTGTTGTACCAGTCCACCACTCTAGGTCTATGACCCCTGTGTTATTGTCGTACCAGTCCACCACTCTAGGTCTATGACCCCTGTGTTATTGTCGTACCAGTCCACCACTCTAGGTCTATGACCCCTGTGTTATTGTCGTACCAGTCCACCACTCTAGGTCTATGACCCCTGTGTTATTGTCGTACCAATCCACCACTCTAGGTCTATGACCCCTGTGTTATTGTCGTACCAATCCACCACTCTAGGTCTATGACCCCTGTGTTATTGTCGTACCAATCCACCACTCTAGGTCTATGACCCCTGTGTTATTGTTGTACCAGTCCACCACTCTAGGTCTATGACCCCTGTGTTATTGTTGTACCAGTCCACCACTCTAGGTCTATGACCCCTGTGTTATTGTCGTACCAGTCCACCACTCTAGGTCTATGACCCCTGTGTTATTGTTGTACCAGTCCACCACTCTAGGTCTATGACCCCTGTGTTATTGTTGTACCAGTCCACCACTCTAGGTCTATGACCCCTGTGTTATTGTTGTACCAGTCCACCACTCTAGGTCTATGACCCCTGTGTTGTTGTACCAGCCCACCACTCTAGGTCTATGACCCCTGTGTTATTGTCGTACCAGTCCACCACTCTAGGTCTATGACCCCTGTGTTGTTGTACCAGCCCACCACTCTAGGTCTATGACCCCTGTGTTATTGTTGTACCAGCCCACCACTCTAGGTCTATGACCCCTGTGTTATTGCTGTACCAGTCCACCACTCTAGGTCTATGACCCCTGTGTTATTGCTGTACCAGTCCACCACTCTAGGTCTATGACCCCTGTGTTATTGTTATACCAGTCCACCACTCTAGGTCAATGACCCCTGTGTTATTGTCATACCAGTCCACCACTCTAGGTCTATGACCCCTGTGTTATTGTTATACCAGCCCACCACTCTTGGTCTATGACCCCTCTAGGTCTATGACCCCTCTAGGTCTATGACCCCTCTAGGTCTATGACCCCTCTAGGTCTATGACCCCTCTAGGTCTATGACCCCTGTGTTATTGTCGTACCAATCCACCACTCTTGGGTCTATGACCCCTGTGTTATTGCTGTACCAGTCCACCACTCTAGGTCTATGACCCCTCTTGGTCTATGACCCCTGTGTTATTGTTGTACCAGTCCACCACTCTAGGTCTATGACCCCTGTGTTATTGTTGTACCAGTCCACCACTCAAGGTCTATGACCCCTCTTGGTCTATGACCCCTGTGTTATTGCTGTACCAGTCCACCACTCTAGGTCTATGACCCCTCTTGGTCTATGACCCCTGTGTTATTGTTGTCCCAGTCCACCACTCTAGGTCTATGACCCCTGTGTTATTGTTGTACCAGTCCACCACTCTAGGTCTATGACCCCTGTGTTATTGTTGTACCAGTCCACCACTCAAGGTCTATGACCCCTCTTGGTCTATGACCCCTGTGTTATTGCTGTACCAGTCCACCACTCTAGGTCTATGACCCCTCTTGGTCTATGACCCCTGTGTTATTGTTGTACCAGTCCACCACTCTAGGTCTATGACCCCTGTGTTATTGTTGTACCATTCCACCACTCAAGGTCTATGACCCCTCTTGGTCTATGACCCCTGTGTTATTGCTGTACCAGTCCACCACTCTAGGTCTATGACCCCTGTGTTATTGTCATACCAGTCCACCACTCTAGGTCTATGACCCCTGTGTTATTGTCGTACCAGTCCACCACTCTAGGTCTATGACCACTCTAGGTCTATGACCCCTGTGTTGTTGCCATACCAGCCCACCACTCTAGGTCTATGACCCCTGTGTTGTTGCCGTACCAGCCCACAACTCTAGGTCTATGACCCCTGTGTTATTGCTGTACCAGCCCACAACTCTAGGTCTATGACCCCTGTGTTATTGTCATACCAATCCACCACTCTAGGTCTATGACCCATCCCTTTATAATGGTAGAAAGGCTCCACTTTCTTCAGATGGGAATCTGTTTTTTTAAAGCTGCATTATTTAACTTTTTGGTCAACCTGACCAAATTCACATAGAAATGTGAGTTATAGATCAGTCATTCTCATCGAAAGCCAGTCTTAAGAAGCGGTAGATCTGTTCTATGTGCGCTATTTCTATGCTTCCCGTTCTTTTTAAGTTTTGTTTTTTGCGTCTTTTACTTTCGGTTTTGTACACCAACTTCAAACAGCTGAAAATACAATATTTTTTTGGTTATTGAAGAGCTATTCCACAGCAGTGTAGACGGTACAAGGATTCTCTACTCT
This sequence comes from Salmo trutta, assembly GCF_901001165.1. Classification (NCBI taxonomy): domain Eukaryota; kingdom Metazoa; phylum Chordata; class Actinopteri; order Salmoniformes; family Salmonidae; genus Salmo; species Salmo trutta. The sequence goes on from NW_021823237.1 coordinate 732,819, forward strand.
ATACTGCCACGTCCTGACCAGTAATAGGGGTTATTTGTTATTGTAGTTTGGTCAGGACGTGGCAGAAGGGTATTTGTTTTATGTGGTTCGGGGTGATGGTTTGTTTAGTAGGGTATTTGATTTATGTATTCCGGGGTTTTTTTGGGCACTGTTCTATGTTAGTGTATTTCTATGTTCTGTCTAGTCTTTTGTATTTCTAATGATTTGTTAATTGGGGTTGGACTCTCAATTGGAGGCAGGTGTTTTCTAGTTGCCTCTGATTGAGAGTCCTATATATAGGTATGTGTTTGTTGAGTACTTTGTGGGAGATTGTTCTGTGTATAGCCTTGTGCCTTACCAGCCTGTGAATAGTCGTTGTGTTTTCTTTGTGTACGTGTTTATTTTGGTTCTCCTTCTTGTCCGATTAAAATAAAAGATGAGTCCACATTTCCCCGCTGCATTTTGGTCTAAATCCGACGACAACCGTTACATATACATTTGTTTTGTCACAAAAAAAACTGAAATGAGGTGAAATATTCGAATTTGAAATACCTAGGAAATGACGGAGCAATTTCTGCATTATTGCACCTTTTTTAATAAAGGTCAGGAGTGGTCACCTGTGTTGGTAGTTTGAGGTAACCTTGACCTTCGTTACCTGTTCTTTTATAGATCAACTGAGTTGTTCTATTACGGTGACCCCGGTTTGTTAATGAGCGCCGTCCCCGGTCGTTGTCATCGCCATCGACAGGATCAGGAAGAGGTCAGCAGTTATTAATAAGTAGCGAGTTCGTTAAAGCGTCTCTCCGGTGACCTGCCTGGTAATTGGTGTCGTTAAAGCACCTCTCCAGTGACCTGCCTGGTAATTGGTGTCGTTAAAGCACCTCTCCGGTGACCTGCCTGGTAATTGGTGTTGTGAGGCTTTCAGCTCCTCGTTCCATTCATCTCCCAAAGGTACAACTGGTTTCCCTGCAGCTATGTCACCTAAAACCCCTATCTATCTATTACCCTGTCTCTCTCTCTCTGTCTCTGTCTGTCTGTCGGTCTGTCTCTCACTGTCGATCTGTCGGTCTGTCTCTGTCAATGTCTGTCTGTCTGTCGGTCTGTCGGTCGGTCTGTCGGTCTGTCACTCTCTCTGTCTGTCTGTCGGTCTGTCACTCTCTCTGTCTGTCTGTCGGTCTGTCACTCTCTCTGTCTGTCTGTCGGTCTGTCACTCTCTCTGTCTCTGTCACTCTCTCTCAATTCAGTTCAAAGGGCTTTATTGGCATTGTATTCACCCCCTTTACTATGAAGCCGCTCAGCCCAGTCAAAACTGTTCGCTGCACTGGCACCCCAATGGTGGAACAAGCTCCCTCACGACGCCAGGACAGCGGAGTCAATCACCACCTTCCGGAGACACCTGAAACCCCACCTCTTTAAGGAATACCTGGGATAGGATAAAGTAATCCTTCTACCCCCCCCCCCCGAAAGATTTAGATGCACTATTGTAAAGTGGTTGTTCCACTGGATATCTTAAGGTGAATGCACCAATTTGTAAGTCGCTCTGGATAAGAGCGTCTGCTAAATGACTTAAATGTAATGTAAATGTAAGCCCCTAAATAAGATCTGGTGCAACCAATTACCTTCAGAAGTCACATAATTAGTTAGATTGCACACAGGTGGACTTTATTTAAGTGTCACATGATCTCAGTATATATACACACCTGTTCTGAAAGGCCCCAGAGTCTGCAACACCACTAAGCAAGAGGCCCCACCAAGCAAGAGGCACCACCAAGCAAGGGGCACCACCAAGCAAGGGGCCCCACCAAGCAAGGGGCCCCACCAAGCAAGGGGCACCACCAAGCAAGGGGCCCCACCAAGCAAGCGACACCATGAAGACCAAGGAGCTCTCCAAACAGGTCAGGGACAAAGTTGTGGAGAAGTACAGATCAGGGTTGGGTTATAAAAAAATATCCGAAACTTTGAACATCCCATTAAATCCATTATTAAAAAATGGAAAGAATATGGCACCACAACAAACCTGCCAACCAAAACTCACGGACCAGGCCATGGGGGCATTAATCAGAGAGGCAACAAAGAGACCAAAGATAACCCTGAAGGAGCTGCAAAGCTCCACAGCGGAGATTGGAGTATCTGTCCATAGGACCACTTTAAGCCGTACACTCCACAGAGCTGGGCTTTACAGAAGAGTGGCCAGAAAAAAAGCCAATACTTAAAGAAAAAAATAAGCAAACACGTTTGGTGTTCGCCAAAAGGCATGTAGGAGACTACCCAAACATATGGAAGAAGGTACTCTGGTCAGATGAGACCAAAAATTTGCTTTTTGGCCATCAAGGAAAGCGCTATGTCTGGCGCAAACCCAATGCCTCTCATCACCCTGAGAACAGCTTTTAGACTGGGACGGAGGTTTACCTTCCAGCAAGACAATGACCCTAAGCATACTGCTAAAGCAACACTCTAGTGGTTTAAGGAGAAACGTTTAAATGTCTTGGAATGGCCTAGTCAAAGCCCAGACCGCAATCCAATTGAGAATCTGTGGTATGACTTAAAGATTGCTGTACACCAGCGGAACCCATCCAACTTGAAGGAGCTGGAGCAGTTTTGCCTTGAAGAATGGGCTAGATGTGCCAAGCTTATAGAGACATACCCCAAGAGACTTGCAGCTGTAATTGTAATTCTCTCTGTGTATTTGTGTTGACTGATGATAAGGTTTTGGTAAAGTCTCCACTAGAGGTCGACCGATTAATTGGAATGGCCGATTAATTAGGGCCGATTTCAAGTTTTCATAACAATCGGAAATCGGTATTTTTGGATGCCGATTTGGCCGATATTTTTTATAATTATTTTTATTTTTACACCTTTTATTTAACGAGGCAAGTCAGTTAAGAACACATCCTTATTTTCAATGACGGCCTCCCGGGGAACAGTGGGTTAACTGCCTTGTTCAGGGGCAGAACGACAGATTTTTACCTTGTCAGCTCGGGGATTCAATCTTGCAACCTTACGGTTAACTAGTCCAACGCTCTAACCACCTGCTTTACATTGCACTCCACGAGGAGCCTGCCTTTTACGCGAATGCAGTAAGAAGCCAAGGTAAGTTGCTAGCTAGTGTAACAGTGTAGGTTCCGTCCCTCTCTTCACCCCAACCTGGGCTTGAACCAGGGACCCTCTGCACACATCAACAACTGACACCCCACAAAGCATCATTACCCATCGCGCCACTAAAGCCGTGGCCCTTGCAACGCAAGGGGAAACCCTACTTCAGGTCTCAGAGCGAGTGACGTCACTGATTGAAACGCTAACTAGCCATTTCACATCGGTTACACTAGCATTAAACTTATCTTATAAAAAACAATCAATCAATCATAATCACTAGTTAACTACACATGGTTGATGATATTACTAGTTTATCTAGCCTGTCCTGCGTTGCATATAATCGCTTAGGTACACGTTGCTCCAACCATAAACATCAATGCCTTTCTTAAAATCAATACACAAGTATATATTTTTAAATCTGCATATTTAGTTAATATTGCCTGCTAACATGAATTTCTTTTAACTAGGGAAAATGTGCCACTTCTCTTGCAAACAGAGTCAGGGTATATGCAGCAGTTTGGGCCGCCTGGCTCGTTGCGAACTGTGAAGACTATTTCTTCCTAACAAAGACAGCCGACTTCGCCAAACGGGGGATGATTTAACAAAAGCGCATTTGCGAAAAAAGCACAATCGTTGCACGACTGTACCTAACCATAAACATCAATGCCTTTCTTAAAATCAATACACAGAAGTATATATTTTTAAACCTGCATATTTAGCTAAAAGAAATCCAGGTTAGCAGGCAATATTAACCAGGTGAAATTGTGTCACTTCTCTTGCGTTCGTTGCACGCAGAGTCAGGGTATATGCAACAGTTTGGGCCGCCTGGCTCGTTGCGAACTAATTTGCCAGAATTTTACGTAATTAGGACATAACATTGAAGGTTGTGCAATGTAACAGGAATATTTAGACTTAGGGATGCCACCCGTTAGATAAAATACGGAACGGTTCCGTATTTCACTGAAAGGAAAAACGTTTTGTTTTCGAGATGATAGTTTCCGGATTCGACCATATTAATGACCAAAGGCTCGTATTTCTGTGTGTTTATTATATTATAATTAAGTCTATGATTTGATAGAGCAGTCTGACTGAGCGATGGTAGGCAGCAGCAGGCTCGTAAGCGTTCATTCAAACAGCACTTTCGTGCGTTTTGCCAGCAGCTCTTCGCTGTGTTTCAAGCACAGCGCTGTTTATGACTTCAAGCCTGTCAACTCCCAAGATTAGGCTGGTGTAACCGATGTGAAATGGCTAGCTAGTTAGCCGGGTGCGCGCTAATAGCGTTTCAAACGTCACTCGCTCTGAGACTTGGAGTAGTTGTTCCCCTTGCTCTGCATGGGTAACGCTGCTTCGAGGGTGGCTGTTGTCGATGTGTTCCTGGTTCGAGCCCAGGTAGGAGCGAGGAGAGGGACGGAAGCTATACTGTTACACTGGCAATACTAAAGTGCCTAGAAGAACATCCAATAGTCAAAGGTATATGAAATACAAATGGTATAGAGAGAAATAGTCCTATAATTCCTATAATAACTACAACCTAAAACTTCTTACCTGGGAATATTGAAGACTCATGTTAAAAGGAACCACCAGCTTTCATATGTTCTCATGTTCTGAGCAAGGAACTTAAACGTTAGCTTTTTTACATGGCACATATTGCACTTTTACTTTCTTCTCCAACACTTTGTTTTTGCATTATTTAAACCAAATTGAACATGTTTCATTATTTATTTGAGGCTAAATTGATTTTATTGATATATTAAGTTAAAATAAGTGTTCATTCAGTATTGTTGTAATTGTCATTATTACAAAGAAATAAATAAAAAAATCAGCCGATTAATCGGTATCGGCTTTTTTGGTCCTCCAATAATCGGTATCAGCGTTGAAAAATCATAATCGGTCGACCTCTAGTCTCCACTCGTTAGCCAGTGAGTCTCTCTGTCTGTGCATTGTGTTGACTGATAAGGTACTGGTAAAGTCTCCACTCGTTAGCCAGTGAGTCTCTCTCTCTCTCTGTGCATTGTGTTGACTGATGAGGTACTGGTAAGGTCTCCACTCGTTAGCCAGTGAGTCTCTCTCTCTCTGTGCATTGTGTTGACTGATAAGGTACTGGTAAGGTCTCCACTCGTTAGCCAGTGAGTCTCTCTCTGTCTCTGTGCATTGTGTTGACTGATAAGGTACTGGTAAAGTCTCCACTCGTTAGCCAGTGAGTCTCTCTCTGTCTCTGTGCATTGTGTTGACTGATGAGGTACTGGTAAGGTCTCCACTCGTTAGCCAGTGAGTCTCTCTCTCTCTCTGTGCATTGTGTTGACTGATAAGGTACTGGTAAAGTCTCCACTCGTTAGCCAGTGAGTCTCTCTCTCTCTGTGCATTGTGTTGACTGATAAGGTACTGGTAAGGTCTCCACTCGTTAGCCAGTGAGTCTCTCTCTGTCTCTGTGCATTGTGTTGACTGATAAGGTACTGGTAAAGTCTCCACTCGTTAGCCAGTGAGTCTCTCTCTCTCTGTGCATTGTGTTGACTGATAAGGTACTGGTAAGGTCTCCACTCGTTAGCTAGTGAGTCTCTCTCTCTCTGTGCATTGTGTTGACTGATAAGATACTGGTAAGGTCTCCACTCGTTAGCCAGTGAGTCTCTCTCTCTCTCTCTGTGCATTGTGTTGACTGATAAGGTACTGGTAAGGTCTCCACTCGTTAGCCAGTGAGTCTCTCTGTCTCTGTGCATTGTGTTGACTGATAAGGTACTGGTAAGGTCTCCACTCGTTAGCCAGTGAGTCTCTCTCTCTCTCTCTGTGCATTGTGTTGACTGATAAGGTACTGGTAAGGTCTCCACTCGTTAGCCAGTGAGTCTCTCTGTCTCTGTGCATTGTGTTGACTGATAAGATACTGGTAAGGTCTCCACTCGTTAGCCAGTGAGTCTCTCTCTCTCTCTCTGTGCATTGTGTTGACTGATAAGGTACTGGTAAGGTCTCCACTCGTTAGCCAGTGAGTCTCTCTGTCTCTGTGCATTGTGTTGACTGATAAGGTACTGGTAAGGTCTCCACTCGTTAGCCAGTGAGTCTCTCTCTCTCTGTGCATTGTGTTGACTGATAAGGTACTGGTAAGGTCTCCACTCGTTAGCTAGTGAGTTTTTTCCCTGAAGACAATACTGTCCCTGGCCTGTCTAGAAGACAATACTGTCCCTGGCCTGTCTAGAAGACAATACTGTCCCTGTCTGGCCTGTCTAGAAGACAATACTGTCCCTGGCCTGTCTAGAAGACAATACTGTCCCTGGCCTGTCTAGAAGACAATATTGTCCCTGGCCTGTCTAGAAGACAATATTGTCCCTGGCCTGTCTAGAAGACAATACTGTCCCTGTCTGGCCTGTCTCGAAGACAATACTGTCCCTGGCCTGTCTAGAAGACAATACTGTCCCTGTCTGGCCTGTCTAGAAGTCAATATTGTCCCTGGCCTGTCTAGAAGACAATATTGTCCCTGGCCTGTCTAGAAGACAATACTGTCCCTGACTGGCCTGTCTAGAAGTCAATACTGTCCCTGGCCTGTCTAGAAGACAATACTGTCCCTGACTCTGGCCTGTCTAGAAGACAATACTGTCCCTGGCCTGTCTAGAAGACAATACTGTCCCTGGCCTGACATGTTGTTGTTTATCCAGATGTTGAGAGATGGAACAGAACACCGCCTCATTAGATGGGATGCGGTCAGCTGGTCAGCAGGGACCGGAACCTTCCACCGGGTTAGAGTTCTGATTGGCCTCCGTCCAGTGGGTCAGAGTTCTGATTGGTCCCCTCTCAATCCTAACCCAGGCTTGTGATTGGCCTCCGTCCAGCGGTCGTCCATGGGGGATGTCCACTGGTCCAGGAGTTGTATTTTAGGAAGTTCCCAGACCCTGGTATCAGTTTAAAGGCCACCAGTAACTCCTCCCTTCACTGCCCTGTGAGCTGTGATGTGTTGGACAGGAAACAGGAAACGGATGGGTTCTTCTTCTCTCTGGGAAAATGATTAGATTTGAGCTCCAGTGAGAAAATGTCTGTTGATGATGATGATGATGATGATGATGATGATGATGATGGGAATATGAGTTTCCTCTGTAATCCTAGACCTAACTCTACTGGTAGGTGAAATAGAGGCTTTTAATATTAGACTGCTCTGTATATTGCATTCAGCAATCACAATAGTTACATACGTAAATCTCCTTAATGCTCAACTCAATTGAAATTGTAAGATGTTTTAACAAAAAAAGAGAACCAAAACGCTTTGGGCAAAAATGCCAAAATAACGGCTTTAAACTTCATAACTGATCAAAGCATCATCATACCTGGTCATTTAATTCTTAATAAGATATTTCTCGGTAGAGAAGCCCCTCTTCCTCCTAAAGTATGAACTGTCAGGCCCGGTAGAGAAGCCCCTCTCCCTCCTACAGTATGAACTGTCAGGCCCGGTAGAGAAGCCCTGCCCCTCTTCCTCCTACAGTATGAACTGTCAGGCCCGGTAGAGAAGCCCCTCTCCCTCCTACAGTATGAACTGTCAGGCCCGGTAGAGAAGCCCCTCTCCCTCCTACAGTATGAACTGTCAGGCCCGGTAGAGAAGCCCCTCTCCCTCCTACAGTATGAACTGTCAGGCCCGGTAGAGAAGCCCCTCTCCCTCCTACAGTATGAACTGTCAGGCCCGGTAGAGGGTCATTTCCCCCCCCAGGGTGACGCTGGCCGATTTTATTTTTGAGGAATCAATTAAATCTCTGAACGCTCTGGGAACAATTAACAGAGCAGAGATGATTCTGGGTAATATCCAGGAAGGGACCAGTAGAGGCCTGTGGGTATTATCTGGGGAGCGACTGAGCTTAGCCGAGTTTACACTGAGACCAGATGGTGTTAGGAAGACTTCCTCTCTCTCTCCGTCTGGACCATGACTCAACACAACATGGCTGCTGGGTAAAGTGTACCGAGGACACCAGTCTGTTGTTATTGACCCCGGTACTGTCTGAATTCTTCAAATTCATATACATCAATGTTCCTTGAAAACAAAACTGGGAAATAGCCTTGTGAATTCCTTTCTTCCAAGTTGCTCTTTATCAAGTGTTTTCCTTTCTGTTGCTCAGCCTTTTCACAAACCTTCTCAAAGCTGTTTGTCTCTATCCAAACAGCTTGTTTTTTTTCATCAGCTTTTTTGATTGTGAGTGAGAGTCCCACCTATTCCTCTACTACTGTATGTTTCAACCAATGGTGACAGACCTGTGTCACTGCTGCTTCAGTGTAGGTTGCGTCCCTCTCTTCGCCCCAACCCGGGCTAGAACCAGGAACCCTCTGCACACAACAACAACTGACACCCACCGAAGCATCGTTACCCATCGCGCCACTAAAGCCACGGCCCTTGCAAGGGGAAACCCTACTTCAAGTCTAAGAGCGAGTGACGTCACCGATTGAAACACTATTAACGCGCACCAGCGCTAACTAACTAGCCATTTCACATCGGTTACACTTCCTGGTCCGTCCGTAGTCGTGGTGACCAGCTGGTCTGGAATTACCGTGACTTTTTTTTATTTTTTAAAGACGATCAGAGTATCGATCAGGACCGGAGTCCAGTTACACCACGAGACAAAACGTCCTCTAAAAGGGTATATGAAATGACAGCTGTCCGTCCACCTAACTAACTATAGCTTTCAGCTTTTCGCTTTATGCCGTCAAGACGTCCCTCTAGTCGTCAGATTCCACTGTGATATATATATATATATATAATCTGTTGTTTACTATATATATATATATATATATATATAGTAAACAACAGATTTGATGGAACACAAGTCTCATAGCTGTGTACTGATATAGCTCTGTATTCTGTGCTTGCCCCTCTGTCTACTAGGAACTCTGTAGTCCTGCTGGCTAGCCAGTTCTAATCCTGTAGTCCTGCTAGCTAACTCACCGTCCAGGCAGGCTGGCTAGCCAGTTCTCATCATGTAGTCCTGCTAGCTAACTCACCGTCCAGGCAGGCTGACTAGCCAGTTCTAATCCTGTAGTCCTGCTAGCTAGCTCACCGTCCAGGCAGGCTGGCTAGCCAGTTGTAATCATGTAGTCCTGCTAGCTAGCTCACCGTCCAGGCAGGCTGGCTAGCCAGTTGTAATCATGTAGTCCTGCTAGCTAGCTCACCGTCCAGGCAGGCTGGCTAGCCAGTTGTAATCCTGTAGTCCTGCTAGCTAGCTCACCGTCCAGGCAGGCTGGCTAGCCAGTTGTAATCATGTAGTCCTGCTAGCTAGCTCACAGTCCAGGCAGGCTGGCTAGCCAGTTCTAATCCTGTAGTCCTGCTAGCTAGCTCACCGTCCAGGCAGGCTGGCTAGCCAGTTGTAATCATGTAGTCCTGCTAGCTAGCTCACCGTCCAGGCAGGCTGGCTAGCCAGTTCTAATCCTGTAGTCCTGCCGTCCAGGTAGGTTGTTTTGTTGTCCTAGGCTACCTGGCTAAAATGCTTGCTTGCTGGCCTAACTTCCTTTCATATTCAACGACGAGCCAGCTAGTTCACATTAGCCTTCTACATCTAGCTACATATTGAACTTCCATCCTCTCAGGTCAGGGGCACAACAATGTATGAATTCATGGTTGGATCAGTATCGCTGTTATAATCATTGGCCAGTACTGAGAATTAAGTAAAACCACAAGTCCAAATCCTTATCTCCATCCCAGGCTAATTTAGGAAAGGGACCATTTTAGCTAGCTGGCTAGCCGCCGGAGGACAACGACACAACAAGATGTTGGCCCTGTGGTGTTTTACTGTGTGTGTGTGTGTGTGTGTGTGTGTGTGTTGGCCCTGTGGTGTTTTACTGTGTGTGTGTGTGTGTGTGTGTGTGTGTGTTGGCCCTGTGGTGTTTTATTGTGTGTGTGTGTGTGTGTGTGTGTGTGTGTGTTTTATTATGGTGTGTGTGTGTGTGTGTGTGTGTGTGTTTTATTATGGTGTGTGTGTGTGTGTTTTATTATTGTGTGTGTGTGTGTGTTTTATTATTGTGTGTGTGTGTGTGTTTTATTATGGTGTGTGTGTGTGTGTGTGTGTGTGTGTTTTATTATGGTGTGTGTGTGTGTGTTTTATTATGGTGTGTGTGTGTGTGTGTGTGTGTGTGTGTGTGTGTGTGTGTGTGTGTGTGTGTGTGTGTTTTATTATTGTGTGTGTGTGTGTGTGTTTTATTATTGTGTGTGTGTGTGTGTGTTTTATTATGGTGTGTGTGTTTTATTATGGTGTGTGTGTGTATGTGTGTGTGTGTTTTATTATGGTGTGTGTGTGTGTGTGTGTGTGTTTTATTATGGTGTGTGTGTGTGTGTGTGTGTGTGTGTTTTATTATGGTGTGTGTGTGTCAGTGCCATTTATGATGAGGACAACATTTTTCCATTATTTCTATTCCAGCATGTTGGATGACTGTCCTTCATATTCACCCAGTTCAATGTAACAGTGATGGGTTTAGGATACTGTCCTTCATATTCACCCAGTTCAATGTAACAGTGATGGGTTTAGGATACTGTCCTTCACCCAGTTCAATGTAACAGTGATGGGTTTAGGATACTGTCCTTCATATTCACCCAGTTCAATGTAACAGTGATGGGTTTAGGATACTGTCCTTCATATTCACCCAGTTCAATGTAACAGTGATGGGTTTAGGATACTGTCCTTCATATTCACCCAGTTCAATGTAACAGTGATGGGTTTAGGATACTGTCCTTCATATTCACCCAGTTCAATGTAACAGTGATGGGTTTAGGATACTGTCCTTCATATTCACCCAGTTCAATGTAACAGTGATGGGTTTAGGATACTGTCCTTCACCCAGTTCAATGTAACAGTGATGGGTTTAGGATACTGTCCTTCACCCAGTTCAATGTAACAGTGATGGGTTTAGGATACTGTCCTTCACCCAGTTCAATGTAACAGTGATGGGTTTAGGATACTGTCCATCACCCAGTTCAATGTAACAGTGATGGGTTTAGGATACTGTCCATCACCCAGTTCAATGTAACAGTGATGGGTTTAGGATACTGTCCTTCACCCAGTTCAATGTAACAGTGATGGTTTAGGATACTGTCCTTCATATTCACCCAGTTCAATGTAACAGTGATGGTTTAGGATACTGTCCTTCACCCAGTTCAATGTAACAGTGATGGGTTTAGGATACTGTCCTTCACCCAGTTCAATGTAACAGTGATGGGTTTAGGATACTGTCCTTCATATTCACCCAGTTCAATGTAACAGTGATGGGTTTAGGATACTGTCCTTCATATTCACCCAGTTCAATGTAACAGTGATGGGTTTAGGATACTGGTCCTTCATATTCACCCAGTTCAATGTAACAGTGATGGGTTTAGGATACTGTCCTTCATATTCACCCAGTTCAATGTAACAGTGATGGGTTTAGGATACTGTCCTCCATATTCACCCAGTTCAATGTAACAGTGATGGGTTTAGGATACTGTCCTTCACCCAGTTCAATGTAACAGTGATGGTTTAGGATACTGGTCCTTCATATTCACCCAGTTCAATGTAACAGTGATGGTTTAGGATACTGTCCTTCATATTCACCCAGTTCAATGTAACAGTGATGGTTTAGGATACTGTCCTTCACCCAGTTCAATGTAACAGTGATGGGTTTAGGATACTGTCCTTCATATTCACCCAGTTCAATGTAACAGTGATGGTTTAGGATACTGTCCTTCACCCAGTTCAATGTAACAGTGATGGGTTTAGGATACTGGTCCTTCATATTCACCCAGTTCAATGTAACAGTGATGGGTTTAGGATACTGTCCTTCATATTCACCCAGTTCAATGTAACAGTGATGGGTTTAGGATACTGGTCCTTCATATTCACCCAGTTCAATGTAACAGTGATGGGTTTAGGATACTGGTCCTTCATATTCACCCAGTTCAATGTAACAGTGATGGGTTTAGGATACTGTCCTTCACCCAGTTCAATGTAACAGTGATGGGTTTAGGATACTGTCCTTCCCCCAGTTCAATGTAACAGTGATGGGTTTAGGATACTGTCCTTCATATTCACCCAGTTCAATGTAACAGTGATGGGTTTAGGATACTGTCCTTCATATTCACCCAGTTCAATGTAACAGTGATGGGTTTAGGATACTGTCCTTCACCCAGTTCAATGTAACAGTGATGGGTTTAGGATACTGTCCTTCACCCAGTTCAATGTAACAGTGATGGGTTTAGGTTACTGTCCTTCATATTCACCCAGTTCAATGTAACAGTGATGGGTTTAGGATACTGTCCTTCACCCAGTTCAATGTAACAGTGATGGGTTTAGGATACTGTCCTTCACCCAGTTCAATGTAACAGTGATGGGTTTAGGATACTGTCCTTCATATTCACCCAGTTCAATGTAACAGTGATGGGTTTAGGATACTGTCCTTCACCCAGTTCAATGTAACAGTGATGGTTTAGGATACTGTCCTTCACCCAGTTCAATGTAACAGTGATGGGTTTAGGATACTGTCCTTCACCCAGTTCAATGTAACAGTGACGGGTTTAGGTTACTGTCCTTCACCCAGTTCAATGTAACAGTGACGGGTTTAGGATACTGTCCTTCACCCAGTTCAATGTAACAGTGATGGGTTTAGGATACTGTCCTTCACCCAGTTCAATGTAACAGTGATGGGTTTAGGATACTGTCCTTCACCCAGTTCAATGTAACAGTGATGGGTTTAGGATACTGTCCTTCATATTCACCCAGTTCAATGTAACAGTAATGGGTTTAGGATACTGTCCTTCACCCAGTTCAATGTAACAGTGATGGGTTTAGGATAATACCTGATGTTTTCTCTGTACCCATCATGAGGTAGCTACAACCTGGCCTATGAATGAAAGTTTATAACGTAGTTGCACACAGGTCGAGAGAAAATGTTGAGATGACAGACGGTGACACATTCAATACCGCCTTGCACACTCTGACCTGCATCTAGCTGATCTGGGCTGTAATCATTAGTCTAACAGTTGCAAAGAAGAGTTTCTATTGGACAAATTGTTATTTTTTTATTTTTATCTCCGTTTCGTTTGCTTCCGTTTTTAAGAAACGTATTTTTTTTCCCAAACCTAATCGTCAGAATGAATACACCCCGTGGTCATGGGTAAACACAGTTCCCTTTCATAGCAGCCACGTTGTGTTCCTCCTCTCATCTTTTCCCTTTGTTTGTGGACTTCAATGAACAACACGTGACCAGGCAATTAAAAAAAACTTTTCCAAGCCAAACCATATCATAACCTCTACACACATCCTGCATCATTGTCCCCATATTAGCTAACGTCCTCGTCAACATAGCTAATAGAACTAACGTGTTAGTAAACCCGCTACAATCATGCAGTAACGTTAGTGTTTACTCAGTAAGCAGTTAGACCAGCCGGCCCCTGGTGGCTATAAATTAATAAAACCCAAATCTAACCTTGACTTGGAAGAGTTCCAGTGTTGTGTTGGATAATCGTAGCCTGCTAGCGACGATAGCATCTCCTTGTTTGAGCAGGGTGTTTCAGGAGGCTAAACTAGCTAGCTGCATTTCACTAAGTAAGTGAAACTAAAAGAAATTGTCAATCTCTCTCTCGCTCTCTTTCTCTTTTGCTTTTCTTTCATTTTGGAAGAAATGTATTTGTTCAAAACTACTGTATCTAATCTACTGTATTTTCTATTACGGTGTGTGTGTGTCTGTTGGCCCTGTGGTGTTCTATTTAAGAGTTTTCTCATTCCTTGTCTGTGGCCTTTTATTGTTTTCTATTGAAAACTTCCTGGTGTGTGTGTGACTGGGTGTGGGATGATGTGTGTGTGTGTGTGTGTGACTGTGTGTGTGGGATGGTGTGCTGCTCTCTCCAGTTGTCCTCTTCCTGTGTGCTGCTCTCTCCAGTTGTCCTCTTCCTGTGTGCTGCTCTCTCCAGCTGTCCTCTTCCTGTGTGCTGCTCTCTCCAGCTGTCCTCTTCCTGTGTGCTGCTGTCCCCACCAGGCTTCAGCTGAAGGGGGAATCCCAACCCTCTCTACCCTCCTCACCACGGTTACACTGAATGTATTGGAAGGTGAAAATGCCTTACTAAGGATAGCTACCCTGAGGGAGAACAGATCGATGCTTCTCCTTAGAGAGTATAGGGATGGGTGGAACGTAAGGCCACACACACACACACACACACACACACACACACACACACACACACACACACACACACACCGATCCTACACGTATTCCCGTTCAGATCCTCTTTGTTGCCGACTGAGGCAGGAAACCCCGTGGCGTCCCGGCCGTGACATCGTCACCGTTGACTGCGGAGGGCAAACATTTTAATTACTGTGTGAATGAAATGGAAGACATGTTCAATGTCTTTTAGCGTCAACTCACTTCCCCCTGCTGCTGCTGCTGCTGCTGCTGCTGCTGCTGCTGCTGCTGCTGGCTGCTGCTGCTGCTGCTGCTGCTGCTGCTGCTGGCTGCTGCTGCTGGCTGCTGCTGCTGCTGCTGCTGCGTTGCAGAGCAGCGTTTAAATGGTTAAAAGAGGTTAACTGGTTCTCTATTTCTGGTTCCTCTCCAGGTATTACAGTGATTCCCCTTTACTGCTGTCTGTCACCTTCGGTTGTCTATCGGTATTGTGACATGCTGTCTGTCACCTTCAGTTGTCTATCGGTATTGTGACATGCTGTCTGTCATCTTCAGTTGTCTACCGGTATTGTGACATGCTGTCTGTCATCTTTAGTTGTCTACCGGTATTGTGACATGCTGTCTGTCATCTTTAGTTGTCTACCGGTATTGTGACATGCTGTCTGTCATCTTCGGTTGTCTACCGGTATTGTGACATGCTGTCTGTCACCTTCAGTTGTCTACCGGTATTGTGACATGCTGTCTGTCACCTTCGGTTGTCTATCAGTATTGTGACATGCTGTTTGACATCCGAAGTGCAACACTATTTGGCTAGCAGCCACACAATTTAAATGAGCTTACAATTAAAAAGCAAGGTCTTTTTTTCTGTTTATCAAAGAAATAAACAAAAATCCTGTGTGAAAAAAAGGTGTTGACATGCTGCTCCAGAGCCAGTACTGTTCTTCCTTCTGACTCCAGACTCCATAAAGACACAGGGTGTTGACATGCTGCTCCAGAGCCAGTACTGTTCTTCATTCAGACTCCAGACTCCATACAGACACAGGGTGTTGACATGCTGTTCAGGAGCCAGTACCGTTCTTCCTTCTGACTCCAGACTCCATAAAGACACAGGGTGTTGACATGCTGCTCCAGAGCCAGTACTGTTCTTCATTCAGACTCCAGACTCCACACAGACACAGGGTGTTGACATGCTGCTCCAGAGCCAGTACTGTTCTTCATTCAGACTCCAGACTCCACACAGACACAGGGTGTTGACATGCCGCTCCAGAGCCAGTACTGTTCTTCCTTCAGACAAGCATGCGTCGAAACGTTGTTCATTTGCACAATGTCTCTCGTTCACATTCGCTTGTAAATGTCCAAACTCACCAGAAATGACATTCAGTAGTTCCTACCTATACTTGTATAACTTTATGAGCTGCTTTGCCTGTCTTTTCAATAGTTTATTTTCGTTTGCACTTGTTAGCATATTTAGCTAGTAGCCTCCATGTAAATTCGTTATTACTTATGCTAATTGTGTTAGCATTCTAGTCATTTTTTTGTGTGTGTCTTTGGCGCTCCCTTGTGTACTAAGCTGGTAATATCGTAAATCCTGGGATGAGAAAAGGACGGAATGACAATATGAAAATCTGGATACCGCCCCGACAATACCAGCATCTAGCTAATGTTGACACAGTGCCAATGGGAGGTGCTCTCTCTCTCTCTCTCTCTCTCTCTCTCTCTCTCTCTCTCTCTCTCTCTCTCTCTCTCTCTCTCTCTCTCTCTCTCTCTCTCTCTCTCTCTCTCTCACCAGGCTGGCCGCAGGGCTGTGGTTTACAGGGCTGCAGGGAGTGTCAAGTGGAATACACTGGGTCTTTCAGGCTCTGTTCTCAGGCCGAGGCTTTCTGTTTCTCTCTGGACTGGTGTTATAGACCGCGCCGGGCTGCCGACTGGAACGCTCAGATACTCTTTAGTCTTGACTGATCCTGGATCATCTCTCCCAGCCATAACACTGGTGCTTGGCTCCAGGGCACATGGCAAAGACCAAGGGTGTAGGGCGTGGAACTTACAATGTCCTATGACACTACATAACACGCAGCGTCACCACTACATAACACGGCGTCACCACTACATAGCACGCAGCGTCACCACTACTTAACACGTAGCGTCACCACTACTTAACACAGCGTCACCACTACTTAACACAGCGTCACCACTACTTAACAGGCAGCGTCACCACTACTTAACACGCAGCGTCACCACTACTTAACACAGCGTCACCACTACTTAACACGCAGCGTCACCACTACTTAACACGCAGCGTCACCACTACTTAACACGCAGCGTCACCACTACTTAACACGCAGCGTCACCACTACTTAACACGCAGCGTCACCACTACTTAACACGCAGCGTCACCACTACATAGCACGTAGCGTCACCACTACTTAACACGTAGCGTCACCACTACTTAACACAGCGTCACCACTACTTAACACGCAGCGTCACCACTACTTAACACGCAGCGTCACCACTACTTAACACGCAGCGTCACCACTACTTAACACGCAGCGTCACCACTACTTAACACGCAGCGTCACCACTACTTAACACGCAGCGTCACCACTACTTAACACGCAGCGTCACCACTACTTAACACGTAGCGTCACCACTACTTAACACGCGGCGTCACCACTACTTAACAGGCAGCGTCACCACTACTTAACACGCAGCGTCACCACTACTTAACACGCGGCGTCACCACTACTTAACACAGCGTCACCGCTACTTAACACGCAGCGTCACCACTACTTAACACAGCGTCACCACTACTTAACACGCGGCGTCACCACTACTTAACGCAGCGTCACCGCTACTTAACAGGCAGCGTCACCGCTACTTAACACGCGGCGTCACCACTACTTAACGCAGCGTCACCACTACTTAACAGGCAGCGTCACCGCTACTTAACACGCAGCGTCACCACTACTTAACGCAGCGTCACCGCTACTTAACAGGCAGCGTCACCGCTACTTAACACGCGGCGTCACCACCACTTAACACGCAGCGTCACCACCACTTAACATTTTTTAAATTTTAGTCATTTAGCAGACGCTCTTATCCAGAGCGACTTACAGTAGTGAATGCATACATTTCATTTCATGCATTTGTTTTTGTACTGGCCCCCGTGGGAATCGAACCCACAACCCTGGCGTTGCAAACACCATGCTCTACCAACTGAGCCACAGGGAAGACCGTTAACACACAGTGTTAATACAGAAGGGTTCTAGGCCTACTGTTCTTCAGCCCCTGTGTTCCTCAGGATGAAACGGCTCATCCTGCTGGTATTAAACCTGGTTGCTTTACATCCTGTTAATGCTGCTGGTATTAAACCTGGTTGCTTTACATCCTGTTAATGCTGCTGGTATTAAACCTGGTTGCTTTACATCCTGTTAATGCTGCTGGTATTAAACCTGGTTGCTTTACATCCTGTTAATGCTGCTGGTATTAAACCTGGTTGCTTTACATCCTGTTAATGCTGCTGGTATTAATCCTGGTTGCTTTACATCCTGTTAATGCTGCTGGTATTAAACCTGGTTGCTTTACATCCTGTTAATGCTGCTGGTATTAAACCTGGTTGCTTTACATCCTGTTAATGCTGCTGGTATTAAACCTGGTTGCTTTACATCCTGTTAATGCTGCTGGTATTAAACCTGGTTGCTTTACATCCTGTTAATGCTGCTGGTATTAAACCTGGTCGCTTTACATCCTGTTAATGCTGCTGGTATTAATCCTGGTTGCTTTACATCCTGTTAATGCTGCTGGTTTTAAACCTGGTTGCTTTACATCCTGTTAATGCTGCTGGTATTAAACCTGGTTGCTTTACATCCTGTTAATGCTGCTGGTATTAAACCTGGTTGCTTTACATCCTGTTAATGCTGCTGGTATTAAACCTGGTTGCTTTACATCCTGACCTGCTGTTTCTTTGCGTTTTGTTAATCGTAGTGGTGAAAGGTTGCAGGATTAGAGCGAATCATATCTTTAATTATAGACGGATTAATTCAACACGGATCAGGAATTCTCTCTTTATTCTAAGCCCCGTTTTTTCCCCTCCCAGAGGAAAAGGAACCAGTCGGTAATGCAGGTGGAAAGGAAATACAGTTTGGTCTTCTGAACGGAGGTGAATGTTGTGAGGACAACAGGGCTTTATGGCGGGTCAGACAGTCCCTGGGTTTTAGTCGTCTACGCCCCCAGGACAGGGAATGTTGTGATGACAACAGGGCTTTATGGCGGGTCAGACAGTCCCTGGGTTTTAGTCGTCTACGCCCCCAGGACAGGGAATGTTGTGAAATACAAGGTTTGTAGAAGGACAACAATAGAGCAGGTAGCCTAGTGGTTAGAGCAGGTAGCCTAGTGGTTAGAGACAGGTAGCCTAGTGGTTAGAGGCAGGTAGCCTAGTGGTTAGAGCAGGTAGCCTAGTGGTTAGAGGCAGGTAGCCTAGTGGTTAGAGACAGGTAGCCTAGTGGTTAGAGACAGGCCGCCTAGTGGTTAGAGACAGGTAGCCTAGTGGTTAGAGACAGGCAGCCTAGTGGTTAGAGGCAGGTAGCCTAGTGGTTAGAGACAGGTAGCCTAGTGGTTAGAGACAGGTAGCCTAGTGGTTAGAGACAGGTAGCCTAGTGGTTAGAGACAGGCAGCCTAGTGGTTAGAGGCAGGTAGCCTAGTGGTTAGAGCAGGTAGCCTAGTGGTTAGAGCAGGGTAGCCTCGTGGTTAGAGGCAGGTAGCCTAGTGGTTAGAGCAGGGTAGCCTCGTGGTTAGAGGCAGGTAGCCTAGTGGTTAGAGGCAGGTAGCCTAGTGGTTAGAGACAGGTAGCCTAGTGGTTAGAGGCAGGTAGCCTAGTGGTTAGAGACAGGTAGCCTAGTGGTTAGAGACAGGTAGCCTAGTGGTTAGAGACAGGTAGCCTCGTGGTTAGAGACAGGTAGCCTCGTGGTTAGAGACAGGTAGCCTCGTGGTTAGAGGCAGGTAGCCTCGTGGTTAGAGGCAGGTAGCTTCGTGGTTAGAGGCAGGTAGCCTCGTGGTTAGAGACAGGTAGCCTCGTGGTTAGAGCAGGTAGCCTCGTGGTTAGAGACAGGTAGCCTCGTGGTTAGAGACAGGTAGCCTCGTGGTTAGAGACAGCTAGCCTCGTGGTTAGAGACAGGTAGCCTCGTGGTTAGAGACAGGTAGCCTAGTGGTTAGAGCAGGTAGCCTAGTGGTTAGAGACAGGTAGCCTAGTGGTTAGAGCGTTGGACTAGTAACCAAAAGGTTGCTGGATCGAATCCCCAAGTTGACAAGGTGAAAATCTGTCGTTCTGAACAAGGCAGTTAACCCACTGTTCCTAGGCTGTCCAAATAAGTATTTGTTCTTAACTGACTTGCCTCGTTAAATAAAGGTGAAATAAAATCTAAGTGCATGGCTGCAAGATAAAGATATCTGACTTACCATTCATACAGTAAAGGACTGTCTCACCTGTCTCTAGTGGACTGAGTTGTGTTCTGCATGGTCATGAATTCCCACCTCCCTGCCTGGCCTGGTCTCCCTCCTGCCTGGTCTCCTGCCTGGTCTCCCTGCCTGGTCTCCCTCCTTCCTGGCATCTGTGTATTAATAGACTTATTTATCAATTGAGTTTAATAGCAAGCTGGTAGAGCTGGTAGGGCTGTGGGCCATATGCTGGCCTGGCTTCAGATCAGTCAGGAGCTTACCTCCTTACTCCCTCTCCCCCTCTCTCACCTCCCTCTCTTCCCTCTCTCTCTCACCTCCCTCCCTTTCTCTCACCTCCCTCTTTCTCTCCTCCCTCTCTCTCTCACCTCCCTCTCTCTCTCACCTCCCTCTCTCTCTCACCTCCCTCTCTCTCTCTCCCCCTCTCTCTCTCACCTCCCTCTCTCTCTCACCTCCCTCTCTCTCTCTGTAGCTAGAGGGCAGTTCCACGGGAACAGAATTACACTTTGACTTTCAAATATATGCCAAACAAAAAACATTAATTGCAAAGATTAACAAACCACACAACTGTATGCACAAGGACTACTTTGAACAATTTACAAGATTACAGTACAGTAGAGTAGACTCACACTCTCCCTATCTCTCTCTCTCTCTCTCTCTCCCTCTCCCTCTCACCCTCTCCCTCTCTCTCCCTCCCCCTCTCTCTCTCCCCATTCCCCCTCTCTCTCTCCCTCTCACCCGCCCTCTCTCTCTCTCTCTCCCCATTCCCCCCCTCTCTCTCTCCCCCCATTCCCCCCTCCCTCCCTCTCTCTCTCCCCATTCCCCCCCTCTCTCCCTCTCTCTCCCCCATTCCCCCCCTCTCCATCTCTCCCTCTCTCCCTCTCTCTCCCTCCCCCTCTCTCTCTCCATCTCTCCCTCTCTCTCTCAGTAGCTACAGTAACAGTTTACTGCACCTTACCCCCCTCCCCCTCTCCCTCTCACCCCGCCCTCTCACCCCCCCCCCTCACCCTCTCCACTCTCCCTCCCCCTCCCCCTCCCCCTCTCCCTCTCACCCCGCCCTCTCACCCCCCCTCTCCACTCTAACAGTAATCAGGTATTGTAGAGGTCCTGCTAGGAGAAGAGAGAGGAGCAGTAATCAGGTATTATAGAGGTCCTGCTAGGAGAAGAGAGAGGAGCAGTAATCAGGTATTTTAGAGGTCCTGCCAGGAGAAGAGAGAGGAGCAGTAATCAGGTATTATAGAGGTCCTGCCAGGAGAAGAGAGAGGAGCAGTAATCAGGTATTGTAGAGGTCCTGCTAGGAGAAGAGAGAGGAGCAGTAATCAGGTATTATAGAGGTCCTGCTAGGAGAAGAGAGAGGAGCAGTAATCAGGTATTTTAGAGGTCCTGCCAGGAGAAGAGAGAGGAGCAGTAATCAGGTATTATAGAGGTCCTGCCAGGAGAAGAGAGAGGAGCAGTAATCAGGTATTTTAGAGGTCCTGCCAGGAGAAGAGAGAGGAGCAGTAATCAGGTATTATAGAGGTCCTGCCAGGAGAAGAGAGAGGAGCAGTAATCAGGTATTATAGAGGTCCTGCCAGGAGAAGAGAGAGGAGCAGTAATCAGGTATTATAGAGGTCCTGCCAGGAGAAGAGAGGAGCAGTAATCAGGTATTATAGAGGTCCTGCCAGGAGAAGAGAGAGTAGCAGTAATCAGGTATTTTAGAGGTCCTGCCAGGAGAAGAGAGAGGAGCAGTAATCAGGTATTATAGAGGTCCTGCCAGGAGAAGAGAGAGGAGCAGTAATCAGGTATTATAGAGGTCCTGCCAGGCGAAGAGAGAGGAGCAGTAATCAGGTATTTTAGAGGTCCTGCTAGGAGAAGAGAGAGGAGCAGTAATCAGGTATTTTAGAGGTCCTGCCAGGCGAAGAGAGAGGAGCAGTAATCAGGTATTTTAGAGGTCCTGCCAGGAGAAGAGAGAGGAGCAGTAATCAGGTATTATAGAGGTCCTGCTAGGAGAAGAGAGAGGAGCAGTAATCAGGTATTTTAGAGGTCCTGCCAGGAGAAGAGAGAGTAGCAGTAATCAGGTATTTCAGACTCGGCCTCAGGCTGGAATGTGTCCAGCCACATCAGAGGATTCAGTCTCACAGTAGAGTTTCACCCTTCTCTCTGGAACAGACTTCTCCTCTCCCCTGTCAGCCTCTCCCTCGCCTCTCCTCCCTCCTCTCCTCTCTTCCCACTTCCCTTCTCCTCTCCCCTGTCAGCCTATCCCCAGCCATTGAGTAGTTCTTGAAACACCCATTCGCAGGCCTCTCCTCTCTCCTCCTCTCCTCTCCACGCTCCTCCTCTCCTCAACAGAGGGAGATTAGGGAGGGTTATGGAGGAGTGCTGGCTGGGTAATGGCCATTTCTGTTGTGGTCAGTTACCATGGTGAGGAGCTTAAGAAGGTAGAGGAAGGAGTAGAAGCAGTTTTAATAAGGGTCTCTCTCTCTCTCTCTCTCTCTGTCTGTCTCTGTCTCTGTCTCTGTCTCTGTCTCTCTCTCTCTCTCTCTCTCTCTCTCTCTCTCTCTCTCTCTCTCTCTCTCTCTCTCTCTCTCTCTCTCTCTCTCTCTCTCTCTCTCTCTCTCTCTCTCTCTCTCTCTCTCTCTCTCTCGCTCTCGCTCTCGCTCTTCCCCCCCATGGGAAACATATCTTATTAACATTGCCAAAACAAGTGAAGTAGATAATAAATGCCATATTATGAATATATATAGTGTTGTAACGATGTGAAAATCTCTCTCTCACACACATACTTGGGCCAACAGCCAGTCCCTCCTCCCCCTGCTGTCTCTCTCTCTCCAACAGCCAGTCTCCCCCCCCCCGCTGTAAAAGAGACATTAATTAGGGGCTTAAGAGCAGGTCGCTATCGGCAACAGCAGAGCAGGTTGCCACCGGCAACCGCAGAACACCCAGAGGTCACCTGTTGCTGAGGCCAGGTAGGAGGAGCCAGAGCTGTCAATCACTGATAGGGGGTGGGGAGAGAGAGGGAGACAATAATACATAGAGAGAAAATATTATGAAATATACAGAACACAAATTCCTTAAACTCTTTAACATCATCCTGAGCTCTGGCATCTTCCCCCAATATTTGGAACAAAAAAACTGATAAACTCTAATCCACAAAAGTGGAGACAAATTTGACCCCAATTACTACAGTGGGGTCTATGATTACTATGAGTCAACAGCAACCTTGGGAAAATCCTCTGCATTATCATTAACAGTGAAAACAACGGACTGAGCAAAATGTCAAATTGTCTGTTTACCAAACGACTGTACGACAGACCAGGTCTTCACCCTGACTGACGAACACAGTCTGTGATCTGCTGACTGAGCCTTTACACTCCTCAGGAACACATGGAGAGAACAGGGGCACCTCCTTCTGTCTCTCTCACACACACACACACACACACACACACACACACACACACACACACACACACTACACACTACACACTACACACCACACTACACCACACACACACACACACACCACACTACACACCACACTACACCACACACACACCACACTACACCCCACACACACACACACCACACACACCACACTACACCACACACCACACTACACCACACACACACACACACACCACACCACACCACACCACACACACACACCACACTACACCACACACACACACACACTACACCACACACACCACACACACCACACTACACCACACACACACACACCACACACACCACACACACCACACTACACCACACACACACACACACCACACTACACACCACACACACCCACACCACACACACATGTAATAGACACAGTATATATATAGTATATAGACTACTGTAATAGACTACTGTATTAGAGACACAGTATATAGACTACTGTAATAGACTACTGTAATAGACTACTATAACAGACTACTATAATAGACTACTATAATAGACTACTATAATAGAGACAGTATATAGACTACTATAATAGACTACTGTAATAGACTACTATAATAGACTACTGTATTAGAGACACAGTATATAGACTACTATAATAGACTACTGTAATAGGCTACTATAATAGACTACTGTAATAGACTACTGTAATAGACTACTGTAATAGACTACTGTAATAGACTACTGTAATAGACTACTGTAATAGACTACTGTAATAGACTACTGTAATAGACTACTATAATAGAGACACAGTATATAGACTACTATAATAGACTACTATAATAGACTACTATAATAGACTACTGTAATAGACTACTGTAATAGACTACTGTAATAGACTACTGTAATAGACTACTGTAATAGACTACTATAATAGACTACTGTAATAGAGACCCATTTTGTAATGGCTGTGGAAAGGAAATCTATGAGGGTTCAGGCGGTTGATCTTGGGTCAGAGTACCGGGTCAGAACAAAGTTAGTCCGTTATGGACTAGTGAACCACCTGACTGACCTGACAATGGATAACCAGCTCACACACCACACCACGCTCTCACTCACACACACGCTCTCACTCACTCACACGCTCTCAATCACACACACACACACACACACACACTCACACGCTCTCACTCACACACACCCCCACACCACACACACACACACACACTCACACGCTCTCACTCACACACACGCTCTCACTCACACACACACACGCGCGCGCGCGCTCACACACACACACACACACACACACACACACGCTCGCTCTCACACACACACACACGCTCGCTCTCACACACACACACACACAGACACAGACACACACTCTCACATGCTCTCAAACACACACACACACCACACCACACACACACACACGCTCACACACAACTCACACACACACAAGCTCCCTTTCCTCTTCACATCCCAGCATGCTTTGCTCAGGAGGAAGAGGATGAGATGGGGATTAGTGTGTGTGTGTGTGTGTGTGTGTGTGTGTGTGTGTGTGTGTGTGTGTGTGTGTGTGTGTGTGTGTGTGTACGCGAGAGAGAGAATATAAATCTTCCCAATCCTCTTTCCGTCCAGGGACAGTGGGAGACGCAGCCTGCTACCCCGTGTGTTTTGACTCTTTATCAGGACAACAACAGAGGAAGGAACATTAGCAGGAAGAGGAACACAGAACAGACAGTAAAGGTAGGTAGTAACTGTGTGTAATGTTCCGTTATACAGGTAGGACAGGTAGGGACAGGTATACTCTGTACGCATAGGACGACACAGCAGAGCTTTCTGATGTAACTGACTATGGCTTTAGTGGTCACCCAGGAGTGGGTTTGTCTCTCGATCAGGATTCTCTGTTCACTGAGAAGCTGATGTTTCCGTCCAAGACTGGCTTCCCCCTTTCACACGGCTAGTCCCTTACTTTTATACTGGTTGAAATACAACTTCAAGGTTGTTGGGGTTTTTCCTTCGTGAACTTTCTGTTCTCTCTGGTCTCCCTCACGCCTCTGAAATTAAAATCAGCTCTCGGACGGCTACCCGGGTTTGAGATCGGAGGAGGTATTTAGCAGATATATCGTAAGGAACTCTAGCTGGCGTTAGTGTTTTTGACGGCGGAGGTTAAGTCTTCGCCACATAGTGATATGAGTCTTCATCGTAGTCTTCATCAGACGCGTGATGCAGTTGATCCTATTAGGAGGAGGATGACTTGACAGGCAGAAAAAACAACATGGCCGTCTCCTACTAGACAAACACGATGGACATAGTTTGATTGGAGATTGAGACTGTGTGTCCCAAATGGCACAGTATTCCAACAGGTGCCCTGGTCAAAAGTAGTGCACTTCGTAAGGGAACGGGGTGTCATTTTTGGGGAGGACATATCTTGAAGTTCTGATCCTCCAGGTAAATCCAGGACGACAGGGGAAGTTTGTTGACAACAACCTGTTTTACATTCCAACTGCGTGATGTGATGTTACTGAGGTACGCTAATACAGTACAATACAACATGCTAGTTCCTCTTCTGGACGTCACGGACGGTTTGTTTAGAGGAATCGTCACCGGGAAGGGAAAGTGGGTTTTATCATGTCAGTTCCTCTTCTGGAAGTCACAGACGGTTTGTTTAGACGTCACCGGGAAGGGAAAGTGGTTTTTATCATGCCAGTTCCTCTTCTGGAAGTCACGGACGGTTTGTTTAGAGGATACGTCACTGGGAAGGGAAAGTGTTTTTTTTTATCACTAACAGATCTGGTCTGGTGATACAGAACAATCTGTCATCAGGAAGAAGTTATCATGATGTCGTTCCTCCAGAAACAGACCTGAGTGAAAGTTTCCCCTTCCTGTTTGTTATGTAGTCGTGGTCCTCTGTGTGGCACGGTTGGTAGTACATGGCGCTTGCAACACCAGGATAGTGGGTTCAATTTCTGGGATCACCCAGACGTTAAATAATATATCCACGCATGAATGTAAGTGGCTTTGGATAAAAACGTTTGCTAAATGGCATATATTAGAGTTTAAGAGACTCTCTCCAGAGGTAGGGTTTCAGATGTCTAGAGACTCTCTCCAGAGGTAGGGTTTCAGATGTCTAGAGACTCTCTCCAGAGGTAGGGTTTCAGATGTCTAGAGACTCTCTCCAGAGGTAGGGTTTCAGGTGTCTAGAGACTCTCTCCAGAGGTAGGGTTTCAGATGTCTAGAGACTCTCTCCAGAGGTAGGGTTTCAGATGTCTAGAGACTCTCCAGAGGTAGAGTTTCAGATGTCTAGAGACTCTCTCCAGAGGTAGGGTTTCAGATGTCGAGACTCTCTCCAGAGGTAGGGTTTCAGATGTCTAGAGACTCTCTCCAGAGGTAGGGTTTCAGATGTCTAGAGACTCTCTCCAGAGGTAGGGTTTCAGATGTCTAGAGACTCTCTCCAGAGGTAGGGTTTCAGATGTTTAGGAAAGATGAGCAGGGACTCTGCTGTCCTGACTTCAGGGGGAAGCTGGTTCCACCATTGGGGTGCCAGGACAGAGTAGAGCTTGGACTCAGCTGAGTGGACATTGGGGTGCCAGGACAGAGAAGAGCTGGGACTGGGCTGAGTGGATATTGGTGTGCCAGGACAGAGAAGAACTTGGACTCAGCTGAGTGGACATTCGGGTGCCAGGACAGAGAAGAGCTTGGACTGGGCTGAGTGGACATTGGGGTGCCAGGACAGAGAAGAGCTTGGACTGGGCTGAGTGGGATATGCCCTCCCGTAGGGGTGGGAGGGGCAAGAGACGGAATGGAGTGCTCAGGTTGGGATGTAGGGTTTAACCTGAAGGTAAGGAGGGGTAGTTCCCCTTGCTGCTCCGTAGGCAGACACCAGGGTTTTGAAGATGATGCTTTGACAGGAAGCCAGTGGAGTGTACGGCGGAGTGGGGTGACATGGGAGAACATACGAAGGTTGAACACCAGGCTGGCTGATAGAGACTACAGGTCTCTATCAGACTGTGATATCAGCCTGTGATATCTGCCACTACAGGTCTCTATCAGACTGTGATATCAGCCACTACAGGTCTCTATCAGACTGTGATATCAGACTGTGATATCAGACTGTGATATCAGCCACTACAGGTTACAGTAGGGCACTGTGTAGAGAATGGGGTACCATGTGGGATGTAACCCCAGAATGGTCCAGCGGTAGAGAATGGGGTGCATTGTGGGATGTAACCCCAGAATGGACCAGCGGTAGAGAATGGGGTACCATGTGGGATGTATCCCCAGAATGGTCCAGCGGTAGAGAATGGGGTGCATTGTGGGATGTAACCCCAGAATGGTCCAGCGGTAGAGAATGGGGTACCATGTAGGATGTAACCCCAGAATGGTCCTGCGGTAGAGAATGGGGTGGGATGTAACCCCAGAATGGTCCAGCGGTAGAGAATGGGGTACCATGTGGGATGTAACCCCAGAATGGTCCTGCGGTAGAGAATGGGGTGGGATGTAACCCCAGAATGGTCCAGCGGTAGAGAATGGGGTACCATGTGGGATGTAACCCCAGAATGGTCCAGCGGTAGAGAATGGGGTACCATGTGGGATGTAACCCCAGAATGGTCCTGCGGTAGAGAATGGGGTGGGATGTAACCCCAGAATGGTCCAGCGGTAGAGAATGGGGTACCATGTGGGATGTAACCCCAGAATGGTCCAGCGGTAGAGAATGGGGTACCATGTGGGATGTAACCCCAGAATGGTCCAGCGGTAGAGAATGGGGTGGGATGTAACCCCAGAATGGTCCAGCGGTCGAGAATGGGGTACCATGTGGGATGTAGCCCCAAAATGGTCCAGCGGTCGAGAATGGGGTACCATGTGGGATGTAGCCCCAGAATGGTCCAGCGGTAGAGAATGGGGTACCATGTGGGATGTAACCCCAGAATGGTCCAGCGGTAGAGAATGGGGTACCATGTGGGATGTAGCCCCAGAATGGTCTAGCGGTAGAGATTGGGGTACCATGTGGGATGTAGCCCCAGAATGGTCCAGCGGTAGAGAATGGGGTACCATGTGGGATGTAACCCCAGAATGGTCCAGCGGTAGAGATTGGGGTACCATGTGGGATGTAACCCCAGAATGGTCCAGCGGTAGAGAATGGGGTGGGATGTAGCCCCAGAATGGTCCAGCGGTAGAGAATGGGGTACCATGTGGGATGTAACCCCAGAATGGACCAGCGGTAGAGAATGTGGTACCATGTGGGATGTAACCCCAGAATGGTCCAGCGGTAGAGAATGGGGTACCATGTGGGATGTAGCCCCAGAATGGACCAGCGGTAGAGAATGGGGTACCATGTGGGATGTAACCCCAGAATGGACCAGCGGTAGAGAATGGGGTACCATGTGGGATGTAACCCCAGAATGGTCCAGCGGTAGAGAATGGGGTACCATGTGGGATGTAACCCCAGAATGGTCCAGCGGTAGAGAATGGGGTGGGATGTAACCCCAGAATGGTCCAGCTGTAGAGAATGGGGTACCATGTGGGATGTAACCCCAGAATGGTCCAGCGGTAGAGAATGGGGTACCATGTGGGATGTAACCCCAGAATGGTCCAGCGGTAGAGAATGGGGTACCATGTGGGATGTAGCCCCAGAATGGTCCAGCGGTAGAGAATGGGGTACCATGTGGGATGTAACCCCAGAATGGTCCAGCGGTAGAGAATGGGCTACCATGTGGGATGTAACCCCAGAATGGTCCAGCGGTAGAGAATGGGGTACCATGTTGGATGTAACCCCAGAATAGTCCAGCGGTAGAGAATGGGGCACCATGTGGGATGTAACCCCAGAATGGTCCAGCGGTAGAGAATGGGGTACCGTGTGGGATGTAACCCCAAAATGGTCCAGCGGTAGAGAATGGGGTGGGATGTATCCCCAGAATGGTCCAGCGGTAGAGAATGGGGTACCATGTGGGATGTAGCCCCAGAATGGTCCAGCGGTAGAGAATGGGGTACCATGTGGGATGTAACCCCAGAATGGTCCAGCGGTAGAGAATGGGGTACCATGTGGGATGTAGCCCCAGAATTGTCTAGCGGTAGAGAATGGGGTACCATGTGGGATGTAACCCCAGAATGGTCCAGCGGTAGAGAATGAGGTGGGATGTAACCCCAGAATGGTCCAGCGGTAGAGAATGGGGTACCATGTGGGATATAACCCCAGAATGGTCCAGCGGT
Organism: Salmo trutta; assembly: GCF_901001165.1. Classification (NCBI taxonomy): domain Eukaryota; kingdom Metazoa; phylum Chordata; class Actinopteri; order Salmoniformes; family Salmonidae; genus Salmo; species Salmo trutta. The sequence goes on from NW_021823237.1 coordinate 762,030, forward strand.
AGAGATTGGGGTACCATGTGGGATGTAACCCCAGAATGGTCCAGCGGTAGAGAATGGGGTGGGATGTAGCCCCAGAATGGTCCAGCGGTAGAGAATGGGGTACCATGTGGGATGTAACCCCAGAATGGACCAGCGGTAGAGAATGGGGTGGGATGTAGCCCCAGAATGGACCAGCGGTAGAGAATGGGGTACCATGTGGGATGTAGCCCCAGAATGGTCCAGCGGTAGAGAATGGGGTACCATGTGGGATGTAACCCCAGAATGGTCCAGCGGTAGAGAATGGGGTACCATGTGGGATGTAGCCCCAGAATGGACCAGCGGTAGAGAATGGGGTACCATGTGGGATGTAACCCCAGAATGGACCAGCGGTAGAGAATGGGGTACCATGTGGGATGTAACCCCAGAATGGTCCAGCGGTAGAGAATGGGGTACCATGTGGGATGTAACCCCAGAATGGTCCAGCGGTAGAGAATGGGGTACCATGTGGGATGTAACCCCAGAATGGTCCAGCGGTAGAGAATGGGGTACCATGTGGGATGTAACCCCAGAATGGACCAGCGGTAGAGAATGGGGTACCATGTGGGATGTAACCCCAGAATGGTTCAGCGGTAGAGAATGGGGTGGGATGTAGCCCCAGAATGGACCAGCGGTAGAGAATGGGGTACCATGTGGGATGTAACCCCAGAATGGTTCAGCGGTAGAGAATGGGGTACCATGTGGGATGTAACCCCAGAATGGTCCAGCGGTAGAGAATGGGGTACCATGTGGGATGTAACCCCAGAATGGTTCAGCGGTAGAGAATGGGGTGGGATGTAGCCCCAGAATGGACCAGCGGTAGAGAATGGGGTACCATGTGGGATGTAGCCCCAGAATGGTCCAGCGGTAGAGAATGGGCTACCATGTGGGATGTAACCCCAGAATGGTCCAGCGGTAGAGAATGGGGTACCATGTGGGATGTAACCCCAGAATGGACCAGCGGTAGAGAATGGGGTGGGATGTAACCCCAGAATCGTCCAGCGGTTGGGACTTTGTGTTCCATACCTGATGATGTCGGGTGAAAGCAGCGATGCGGTCGATATGATTGGCTGGCTCTTTTTATTTGCAGGTGGTTCTGTTTTGCATTGGTGATGTCACAATGACTCACACACACACACACACACACACACAATCCTGGCTTCATTTTGTTCCTCCTCAGATAATGGCACAATCAAACACATTTTCTTTCTGGTTAATAATTAAACGGTTGGAAGCTGTTTGTGAAAAGGACCAGAGGAGATAGAGAGTTAAAACACAGTGTACATTGTGTCAGCCGAGCGTCCTGCCCTGTCTTTAGCCCAGCCCAGCGTCCTGCCCAGCCTCCTGCCCTGTCTTTAGCCCAGCCCAGTGTCCTGCCCAGCCTCCTGCCCTGTCTTTAGCCCAGCCCAGCGTCCTGCCCGGCCTCCTGCCCTGTCTTTAGCCCAGCCTAGTGTCCTGCCCTGCCTCCTGCCCTGCCTCCTGCCCTGTCTTTATCCCAGCCCAGCGTCCTGCCAAGCCTCCTGCCCTGTCTTTAGCCCAGCCCAGTGTCCTGCCAAGCCTCCTGCCCTGCCTTTAGCCCAGCCCAGCGTCCTGCCCGGCCTCCTGCCCTGTCTTTATTCCAGCCCAGTGTCCTGCCAAGCCTCCTGCCCTGTCTTTAGCCCAGCCCAGTGTCCTGCCAAGCCTCCTGCCCTGTCTTTCGCTCAGCCCAGCGTCCTGCCTAGCCTCCTGCCCTGCCTTTAGCCCAGCGTCCTGCCAAGCCTCCAGCCCTACCTCCAGCCTCCTGCCCTGCCTCCAGCCCCCTGCCCTGCCTCCAGCCTCCAACCCCCTGCCCTGCCTCCAGCCTCCAGCCCCCTGCCCTGCCTCCTGCCCTGCCTCCAGCCCCCTGCCTCCAGCCTCCAGCCCCCTGCCCTGCCTCCTGCCCTGCCTCCAGCCCCCTGCCCTACCTCCAGCCTCCTGCCCTGCCTCCAGCCTACAGCCCCCTCCCCTACCTACAGCCCCCTGCCCTGCCTCCAGCCCCCTGCCCTGCGTCCAGCCCCCTGCCCTACCTCCAGCCCCCTGCCCTACCTACAGCCCCCTGCCCTACCTACAGCCCCCTGCCCTGCTTCCAGCCCCCTGCCCTACCTACAGCCCCCTGCCCTGCTTCCAGCCCCCTGCTCTACGTACAGCCCCCTGCCCAGCCCCCAGCCCTACCTCCAGCCTCCTGCCCTGCCCTGCCTCCAGCCCCCTGCCCTGCCTCCAGCCCTGCCTCCAGCCCCCAGCCCTGCCTCCAGCCCCCAGCCCTGCCTCCAGCCCCCTGCCCTGCCTCCAGCCCTGCCTCCAGCCCCTCCCAGGGTAAACAGTGATAAGTAGCTGTGTGGCTCTCATTAAGCCTGTTATATGCAGCACAGCGTAGCCTGTTACATATCCTCTCTGCAGCGTAGCGTAGCCTGTTACATAGCCTCTCTGCAGCGTAGCCTGTTACATAGCCTCTCTGCAGCGTAGCCTGTTACATAGCCTCTCTGCAGCGTAGCCTGTTACATAGTCTCTCTGCAGCACGGCGTAGCCTGTTACATAGCCTCTCTGCAGCGTAGCCTGTTACATAGCCTCTCTGCAGCGTAGCCTGTTACATAGCCTCTCTGCAGTGTAGCCTGTTACATAGCCTCTCTGCAGCACGGCGTAGCCTGTTACATAGCCTCTCTGCAGCACAGTGTAGCCTGTTACATAGCCTCTCTGCAGCACAGTGTAGCCTGTTACATAGCCTCTCTGCAGCGTAGCCTGTTACATAGCCTCTCTGCAGCGTAGCCTGTTACATAGTCTCTCTGCAGCACGGCGTAGCCTGTTACATAGCCTCTCTGCAGCGTAGCCTGTTACATAGCCTCTCTGCAGCGTAGCCTGTTACATAGCCTCTCTGGAGCACGGCGTAGCCTGTTACATAGCCTCTCTGCAGCGTAGCGTAGCCTGTTACATAGCCTCTCTGCAGCGTAGCCTGTTACATAGCCTCTCTGCAGCGTAGCCTGTTACATAGCCTCTCTGCAGCACGGCGTAGCCTGTTACATAGCCTCTCTGCAGCGTAGCGTAGCCTGTTACATAGCCTCTCTACCGCGTAGCGTAGCCTGTGACATAGCCTCTCTGCAGCACAGCGTAGCCTGTTACATAGCCTCTCTGCAGAACAGCGTAGCCTGTTACATAGCCTCTCTGCAGCGCAGCGTAGCCTGTTACATAGCCTCTCTGCAGCGTAGCGTAGCCTGTTACATAGCCTCTCTGCAGCGTAGCGTAGCCTGTTACATAGCCTCTCTGCAGCACAGCGTAGCCTGTTACATAGCCTCTCTGCAGCGCAGCGTAGCCTGTCACATAGCCTCTCTGCAGCGTAGCGTAGCCTGTTACATAGCCTCTCTGCAGCGCAGCGTAGCCTGTTACATAGCCTCTCTACGGCGTAGCCTGTTACATAGCCTCTCTGCAGCGTAGCGTAGCCTGTTACATAGCCTTTCTGCAGCGTAGCGTAGCCTGTTACATAGCCTCTCTGCAGCGTAGCGTAGCCTGTTACATAGCCTCTCTGCAGCGCAGCATAGCCTGTTACATAGCCTCTCTGCAGCGTAGCCTGTTACATTGCCTCTTTGCAGCGTAGCCTGTTACATAGCCTCTCTGCAGCGCAGCATAGCCTGTTACATAGCCTCTCTGCAGCGTAGCCTGTTACATAGCCTCTCTGCAGCGTAGCGTAGCCTGTTACATAGCCTCTCTGCAGCACAGCGTAGCCTGTTACATAGCCTCTCTGCAGCGTAGCCTGTTACATAGCCTCTCTGCAGCGTAGCGTAGCCTGTTACATAGCCTCTCTGCAGCACAGCGTAGCCTGTTACATAGCCTCTCTGCAGCGTAGCGTAGCCTGTTACATAGCCTCTCTGCAGCGCAGCATAGCCTGTTACATAGCCTCTCTGCAGCGCAGCCTGTTACATAGCCTCTCTGCAGCACAGCGTAGCCTGTTACATAGCCTCTCTGCAGCACGGTGTAGCCTGTTACATAGCCTCTCTGCAGCGCAGCGTAGCCTGTTACATAGCCTCTCTGCAGCGTAGCGTAGCCTGTTACATAGCCTCTCTGCAGCATAGCGTAGCCTGTTACATAGCCTCTCTGCAGTGTAGCGTAGCCTGTTACATAGCCTCTCTGCAGCACAGCGTAGCCTGTTACATAGCCTCTCTGCAGCACAGCGTAGCCTGTTACATTGCCTCTCTGCAGCGTAGCCTGTTACATTGCCTCTCTGCAGCACAGCGTAGCCTGTTACATAGCCTCTCTGCAGCGCAGCGTAGCCTGTTACATAACCTCTCTGCAGCACGACGTAGCCTGTTACATAGCCTCTCTGCAGCGTAGCGTAGCCTGTTACATAGCCTCTCTGCAGCGTAGCCTGTTACATAGCCTCTCTGCAGCGTAGCGTAGCCTGTTACATAGCCTCTCTGCAGCGTAGCGTAGCCTGTTTCATAGCCTCTCTGCAACGTAGCGTAGCCTGTTACATAGCCTCTCTGCAGCACAGCGTAGCCTGTTACATAGCCTCTCTGCAGCGCAGCGTAGCCTGTCACATAGCCTCTCTGCAGCGTAGCGTAGCCTGTTACATAGCCTCTCTGCAGCGCAGCGTAGCCTGTTACATAGCCTCTCTACAGCGTAGCCTGTTACATAGCCTCTCTGCAGCGTAGCGTAGCCTGTTACATAGCCTCTCTGCAGCATAGCGTAGCCTGTTACATAGCCTCTCTGCAGCGTAGCGTAGCCTGTTACATAGCCTCTCTGCAGCGTAGCCTGTTACATAGCCTCTCTGCAGCGTAGCGTAGCCTGTTACATAGCCTCTCTGCAGCGTAGCGTAGCCTGTTACATAGCCTCTCTGCAGCGTAGCCTGTTACATAGCCTCTCTGCAGCGTAGCCTGTTACATAGCCTCTCTGCAGCGTAGCGTAGCCTGGTACATAGCCTCTCTGCAGCGTAGCCTGTTACATAGCCTCTCTGCAGCGTAGCCTGTTACATAGCCTCTCTGCAGCGTAGCCTGTTACATAGCCTCTCTGCAGCACAGCGTAGCCTGTTACATAGCCTCTCTGCAGCGTAGCGTAGCCTGGTACATAGCCTCTCTGCAGCGTAGCGTAGCCTGGTGAATAGCCTCTCAGAACGACTACATCTGACCTTCACAACCTGTTTTTATTTTCATTTCCATAGCAACTTTTGGCCCTTCCCCTTCTGTTTATTTTCATTTCCATAGCAACTTTAGGCCCTTCCCCCTGTTTATTTTCATTTCCATAGCAACTTTAGGCCCTTCCCCTTCTGTTTATTTTCATTTCCATAGCAACTTTAGGCCCTTCCCCTTCTGTTTACCCAGTCGATATATTGAAGTCTAATCTTCCACATATCAACCGCAGGTAATAATATCATCCATTACGGCTCTGGGTTCAGCAAATACAGTCTGCTTTGATCTCTGTTCCTACCTGGCAGTACAGTAGCCCAGCAGGTAATAATATCATCCATTACGGCTCTGGGTTCAGCAAATACAGTCTGCTTTGACCTCTGTTCCTACCTGGGAATACAGATACCTGGCAGTACAGTAGCCTAGCTGTATAGTCTGGTTATTATAGGTCTACCTACAGTAGAATCAGCTGTATAGTCTGGTTATTATAGGTCTACCTACAGTAGAATCAGCTGTATAGTCTGGCTATTATAGGTTTACCTACAGTAGCTGTATAGGCTGGTTATTATAGGTCTGCCTACAGTAGAATCAGCTGTATAGTCTGGTTATTATAGGTCTACCTACAGTAGAATCAGCTGTATAGTCTGGTTATTATAGATCTACCTACAGTAGAATCAGCTGTATAGTCTGGTTATTATAGGTATACCTACAGTATAATCAGCTGTATAGTCTGGTTATTATAGGTCTACCTACAGTAGCTGTATAGTCTGGTTATTATAGGTCTACCTACAGTAGAATCAGCTGTATAGTCTGGTTATTATAGGTCTACCTACAGTAGCTGTATAGTCTGGTTATTATAGGTCTACCTACAGTAGAATCAGCTGTATAGTCTGGTTATTATAGGTCTAGTAGTTAGGGCTGCGTCTGTAAGGTAGTTAGGGCTGCGTCTGTACTGTAGTTAGGGCTGCGTCTGTACTGTAGTTAGGGCTGCGTCTGTAAGGCAGTTAGGGCTGCGTCTGTACTGTAGTTAGGGCTGCGTCTGTACTGTAGTTAGGGCTGCGTCTGTAAGGCAGTTAGGGCTGCGTCTAAGGTAGTTAGGGCTGCGTCTGTACTGTAGTTAGGGCTGCGTCTGTACTGTAGTTAGGGCTGCGTCTGTACTGTAGTTAGGGCTGCGTCTGTACTGTAGTTAGGGCTGCGTCTGTAAGGCAGTTAGGGCTGCGTCTGTACTGTAGTTAGGGCTGCGTCTGTACTGTAGTTAGGGCTGCGTCTGTAAGGTAGTTAGGGCTGTATTTGCATGAGTAGTGGAGAGGCAGATTAGAGACATGCAGGTTATCCTGATGATAAATATGAGGCTTTGCTGATGGAGACAGACAGACGGACAGCCATGGTTACGGACAGAGATAAACAGATAGACACCATGGTTACGGACAGAGACAAACAGACAGACACCATGGTTACGGACAGACAGACACCATGGTTACGGACAGACAGACACCATGGTTACGGACAGACAGACAGCCATGGTTACGGACAGAGACAAACAGACAGACACCATGGTTACGGACAGAGACAAACAGACAGACAGACACCATGGTTACGGACAGAGACAGACAGACAGACAGACACCATGGTTACGGACAGAGACAGACAGACAGACAGACAGACAGACAGACAGACAGACAGACAGACAGACACCATGGTTACTGACAGAGACAAATAGACAGACACCATGGTTACAGACAGACAAACAGACAGACACCATGGTTACGCACAGAGACAAACAGACAGACAGACACCATGGTTACGGACAGATTCAAACAGACAGACACCATGGTTACGGACAGAGACAAACAGACAGGCAGCCATGGTTACAGACAGACAGACAGACAGACAGACAGACAGACAGACAGACAGACAGACAGACAGACAGACAGCATAGCCCCTCAGATGGCTAGTGAAAGTCTGTCTGTCTGTCTCTGACTCTGAGGGGCCATGCTGAAGCCACCAGCCCGCCTGTCTCTCTCTGTCTGTATCTGGCTCTGAGGGGCCATGCTGAAGCCACCAGCCCGCCTGTCTCTCTCTCTCTCTGTCTGTATCTGGCTCTGAGGAGCCATGCTGAAGCCACCAACCAGCCTGTCTCTCTCTCTCTCTCTCTCTCTCTGTCTGTATCTGACCCTGAGGGGCCATGCTGAAGCCGCCAGCCTGTCTGTCTCTCTCTCTCTCTCTCTCTCTCTCTCTCTCTCTCTCTCTCTCTCTCTCTGTCTGTCTGTCTGTCTGTCTGTCTGTCTGTCTGTCTGTCTGTCTGTCTGTCTGTCTGTATCTGGCTCTCTCTCTCTCTCTCTCTCTGTATCTGGCTCTCTCTCTCTCTCTCTCTCTCTGTATCTGGCTCTCTCTCTCTCTCTCTCTCTGTATCTGGCTCTGAGGAGCCATGCTGAAGCCGCCAGCCTGTCTCTCTCTCTCTGTCTGTCTCTCTGTCTCTGACCTCAATGAGAACACAGCAGCTCGTTCTGTTCATCAATCATTCATACCTAGTAGGGTGTCAGTGGGCCAGGTGTCCTTCCTGGTTGGAACTGTCTCCCTCGTTTCCTTTGGACCTGTAGACGAGGCCGGTCCGTGGGAACATTAACGAGGTCCAGTTGGACCTGTAGACGAGGCCGGTCCGTGGGAACATTAACGAGGTCCAGTAGGACCTGTAGACGAGGCCGGTCCGCGGGAACATTAACGAGGTCCAGTTGGACCTGTATACGAGGCCGGTCCGTGGGAACATTAACGAGGTCCAGTAGGACCTGTAGACGAGGCCGGTCCGCGGGAACATTAACGAGGTCCAGTAGGTCCTGTAGACGCGGCCGGTCCGTGGGAACATTAACGAGGTCCAGTAGGTCCTGTAGACGAGGCCGGTCCGTGGGAACATTAACGAGGTCCAGTAGGACCTGTAGACGAGGCCGGTCCGTGGGAACATTAACGAGGTCCAGTAGGACCTGTAGACGAGGCCGGTCCGTGGGAACATTAACGAGGTCCAGTTGGACCTGTAGACGAGGCCGGTCCGTGGGAACATTAACGAGGTCCAGTAGGACCTGTAGACGAGGCCGGTCCGCGGGAACATTAACTAGGTCCTGTAGACGAGGCCGGTCCGCGGGAACATTAACGAGGTCCAGTAGGACCTGTAGACGAGGCCGGTCCGCGGGAACATTAACGAGGTCCAGTAGGACCTGTAGACGAGGCCGGTCCGTGGGAACATTAACGAGGTCCAGTTGGACCTGTAGACGAGGCCGGTCCGTGGGAACATTAACGAGGTCCAGTAGGACCTGTAGACGAGGCCGGTCCGCGGGAACATTAACTAGGACCTGTAGACGAGGCAGATCCGTGGGAACATTAACGAGGTCCAGTAGGACCTGTAGACGAGGCCGGTCCGTGGGAACATTAACGAGGTCCAGTAGGGCCTGTAGACGAGGCCGGTCCGTGGGAACATTAACGAGATCCAGTTGGACCTGTAGACGAGGCCGGTCCGCGGGAACATTAACGAGGTCCAGTAGGACCTGTAGACGAGGCCGGTCCGCGGGAACATTAACGAGGTCCTGTAGTCGCGGCCGGTCCGTGAGAACATTAACGAGGTCCAGTAGGACCTGTAGACGAGGCCGGTCCGCGGGAACATTAACGAGGTCCAGTAGGACCTGTAGACCAGGCCGGTCCGCGGGAACATTAACGAGGTCCAGTAGGTTTAGTCATTACAGCAGGGTGACTTGGTGAAGAGGATTTTGAATATTGACTCTGTGGTCCTCGACCAGCCAGCATGGAAGCTAGTGGTGTCCCACAATGATTTAGCTTTTCATTGGCTTCTCTCCAAGCTTGGCTCAATGTGCAGGGAACTTTGTGTTTGCATGATATGCCAACAGCTGTGTCCCCTAACCCAGCCAGGCAGTTAGGACTTATCCTCTGTTACCATAGAGACGTGTATATACTAGAATCCTCTCTGTGTTGCTCTGTTACCATAGAGATGTGTTTATACCAGAATCCTCTCTCAGTATTGCTCTGTTACCATAGAGACGTGTATATACTAGAATACTCTCTGTGCTGCTCTGTTACCATAGAGACGTGTATATACTAGAATCCTCTCTGTGTTGCTCTGTTACCATAGAGACGTGTATATACTACAATCCTCTCTGTGTTGCTCTGTTACCATAGAGACGTGTATATACTAGAATCCTCTCTCAGTATTGTTCTGTTACCATAGAGACGTGTATATATACTAGAATCCTCTCTCAGTATTTCCCTGTTACCATAGAGACGTGTATATACTAGAATCCTCTCGGTGTTGCTCTGTTACCATAGAGACATGTATATACTAGAATCCTCTCTCAGTATTGCTCTGTTACCATAGAGACGTGTATATACTAGAATCCTCTCTGTGTTGCTCTGTTACCATAGAGACGTGTATATACTAGAATCCTCTTTCAGTATTGCTCTGTTACCATAGAGACGTGTATATACTAGAATCCTCTCTCTGTGTTCCTCTGTTACCATAGAAACGTGTATATACTACAATCCTCTCTCAGTGTTGCTCTGTTACCATAGAGACGTGTATATACTAGAATCCTCTCTGTCTTGTTCTGTTACCATAGAGACGTGTATATACTAGAATCCTCTCTGTGTTCTGTTACCATAGAGACGTGTATATATACTAGAATCCTCTCTCAGTATTGCTCTGTTACCATAGAGACGTGTATATACTACAATCCTCTCTCAGTATTGTTCTGTTACCATAGAGACATGTGTATATACTAGAATCCTCTCTGTGTTGCTCTGTTACCATAGAGACGTGTATATACTACAATCCTCTCTCAGTATTGTTCTGTTACCATAGAGACGTGTATATACTAGAATCCTCTCTCAGTATTGCTCTGTTACCATAGAGACGTGTATATACTAGAATCCTCTCTGTGCTGCTCTGTTACCATAGAGACGTGAATATACTAGAATCCTCTCTCAGTATTGTTCTGTTACCATAGAGACGTGTATATACTAGAATCTTCTCTCAGTGTTGCTCTGTTACCATAGAGACGTGTATATACTAGAATCCTCTCTGTGTTGCTCTGTTACCATAGAGACGTGTATATACTAGAATCCTCTCTGTATTGCCCTGTTACCATAGAGACGTGTATATACTAGAATCCTCTCTGTGTTGCTCTGTTACCATAGAGACGTGTATATACTAGAATCCTCTCTCAGTATTGCTCTGTTACCATAGAGACGTGTATATACTAGAATCCTCTCTCAGTATTGCTCTGTTACCATAGAGACGTGTATATACTAGAATCCTCTCTCTGTGTTGCTCTGTTACCATAGAGACGTGTATATATACTAGAATCCTAACACACAGAGAGGGGCGGGACTCTCTCTCCTGCCTGGCGTGACCCGTTACCATGGTGAGGACTAGGAGAGGGGCTCATTGGCTTGCTGAGGAGGGGGCTCCACTGTCCTTGTTGCCGTGGGAGCAGGAACTGAGGGGCTTGGTATCTGTGGTGAGACGCAGCATTACAAGGAGGAACAGCCAGGACACTGTCTATTGGCCAGCCAGGATACTGTCTATTGGCCAGCCAGGATACTGTCTATTGGCCAGCCAGGATACTGTCTATTGGCCAGCCAGGATACTGACTATTGGCTAGCCAGGATACTGACTATTGGCCAGCCAGGATACTGACTATTGGCCAGCCAGGATACTGTCTATTGGCCAGCCAGGATACTGTCTATTGGCCAGCCAGGATACTGACTATTGGCCAGCCAGGATACTGACTATTGGCCAGCCAGGATACTGACTATTGGCCAGCCAGGATACTGACTTTTGGCCAGCCAAGACACTGTCTATTGGCCAGCCAGGATACTGACTATTGGCCAGCCAGGATACTGACTATTGGCCAGCCAGGATACTGTCTATTGGCCAGCCAGGATACTGTCTATTGGCCAGCCAGGATACTGTCTATTGGCCAGCCAGGATACTGACTATTGGCCAGCCAGGATACTGTCTATTGGCCAGCCAGGATACTGTTTATTGGCCAGCCAGGATACTGACTATTGGCCAGCCAGGATACTGTCTATTGGCCAGCCAGGATACTGTCTATTGGCCAGCCAGGTTACTGACTATTGGCCAGCCAGGATACTGACTATTGGCCAGCCAGGATACTGTCTATTGGCCAGCCAGGATACTGTCTATTGGCCAGCCAGGATACTGTCTATTGGCCAGCCAGGATACTGTCTATTGGCCAGCCAGGATACTGACTATTGGCCAGCCAGGATACTGTCTATTGGCCAGCCAGGATACTGTCTATTGGCCAGCCAGGGTACTGTCTATTGGCCAGCCAGGGTACTGTCTATTGGCCAGCCAGGATACTGACTATTGGCCAGCCAGGATACTGACTATTGGCCAGCCAGGATACTGTCTATTGGCCAGCCAGGATACTGTCTATTGGCCAGCCAGGATACTGTCTATTGGCCAGCCAGGATACTGTCTATTGGCCAGCCATTGGCCAGCCAGGATACTGTTTATTGGCCAGCCAGGATACTGTTTATTGGCCAGCCAGGATACTGTCTATTGGCCAGCCAGGATACTGTCTATTGGCCAGCCAGGATACTGTCTATTGGCCAGCCAGGATACTGTCTATTGACCAGCCAGGATACTGTCTATTGGCCAGCCAGGATACTGTCTATTGGCCAGCCAGGATACTGACTATTGGCCAGCCAGGATACTGTCTATTGGCCAGCCAGGATACTGACTGTTGGCCAGCCAGGATACTGTCTATTGGCCAGCCATTGGCCAGCCAGGATACTGTCTATTGGCCAGCCAGGATACTGTCTATTGGCCAGCCAGGATACTGACTATTGGCCAGCCAGGATACTGTCTATTGGCCAGCCAGGATACTGTCTATTGGCCAGCCAGGATACTGCTGCAGCCCACTGCCTTTCTATTGGCCAGCCAGGATACTGCTGCAGCCCACTGCCTTTCTATTGGCCAGCCAGGATACTGTCTATTGGCCAGCCAGGATACTGTCTGTTGGCCAGCCAGGATACTGTCTATTGGCCAGCCAGGATACTGTCTATTGGCCAGCCAGGATCCTGTCTATTTGCCAGCCAGGATACTGACTATTGGCCAGCCAGGATACTGACTATTGGCCAGCCAGGATACTGCTGCAGCCCACTGCCTTTCTATTGGCCAGCCAGGATACTGCTGCAGTCCACTGCCTTTCTATTGGCTAGCCAGGATACTGCTGCAGCCCACTGCCTTTCTATTGGCCAGCCAAGATACTGTTGCAGCCCACTGCCTTTCTATTGGCTAGCCAGGATACTGCTGCGACATGTAGTGAGTGGAGTTACTAACAGACTATACAAGTAGTGAGTGGAGTTACTAACAGACTATACAGCTACAAGTAGTGAGTGGAGTTACTAACAGACTATACAACTACAAGTAGTGAGTGGAGTTACTAACAGACTATACAACTACAAGTAGTGAGTGGAGTTACTAACAGACTATACAACTACAAGTAGTGAGTGGAGTTACTAACAGACTATACAGCTACAAGTAGTGAGTGGAGTTACTAACAGACTATACAGCTACAAGTAGTGAGTGGAGTTACTAACAGACTATACAGCTACAGGTAGTGAGTGGCGTTACTAACAGACTATACAACTACAAGTAGTGAGTGGAGTTACTAACAGACTATACAACTACAAGTAGTGAGTGGAGTTACTAACAGACTATACAAGTAGTGAGTGGAGTTACTAACAGACTATACAACTACAAGTAGTGAGTGGAGTTACTAACAGACTATACAAGTAGTGAGTGGAGTTACTAACAGACTATACAGCTACAAGTAGTGAGAGGAGTTACTAACAGACTATACAACTACAAGTAGTGAGAGGAGTTACTAACAGACTATACAGCTACAAGTAGTGAGTGGAGTTACTAACAGACTATACAACTACAAGTAGTGAGTGGAGTTACTAACAGACTATACAGGTAGTGAGTGGAGTTACTAACAGACTATACAAGTAGTGAGTGGAGTTACTAACAGACTATACAACTACAAGTAGTGATTGGAGTTACTAACAGACTATACAAGTAGTGAGTGGAGTTACTAACAGACTATACAAGTAGTGAGTGGAGTTACTAACAGACTATACAACTACAAGTAGTGAGTGGAGTTACTAACAGACTATACAACTACAAGTAGTGAGTGGAGTTACTAACAGACTATACAACTACAAGTAGTGAGTGGAGTTACTAACAGACTATACAGCTACAGGTAGTGAGTGGAGTTACTAACAGACTATACAGCTACAGGTAGTGAGTGGAGTTACTAACAGACTATACAACTACAAGTAGTGAGTGGAGTTACTAACAGACTATACAACTACAAGTAGTGAGTGGAGTTACTAACAGACTATACAACTACAAGTAGTGAGTGGAGTTACTAACAGACTATACAACTACAAGTAGTGAGTGGAGTTACTAACAGACTATACAAGTAGTGAGTGGAGTTACTACAGACTACAGCTACAAGTAGTGAGTGGAGTTACTAACAGACTATACAGCTACAAGTAGTGAGTGGAGTTACTAACAGACTATACAACTACAAGTAGTGAGTGGAGTTACTAACAGACTATACAACTACAAGTAGTGAGTGGAGTTACTAACAGACTATACAAGTAGTGAGTGGAGTTACTAACAGACTATACAAGTAGTGAGTGGAGTTACTAACAGACTATACAGCTACAAGTAGTGAGTGGAGTTACTAACAGACTATACAAGTAGTGAGTGGAGTTACTAACAGACTATACAAGTAGTGAGTGGAGTTACTAACAGACTATACAGCTACAAGTAGTGAGTGGAGTTACTAACAGACTATACAAGTAGTAAGTGGAGTTACTAACAGACTATACAACTACAAGTAGTGAGTGGAGTTACTAACAGACTATACATCTACAAGTAGTGAGTGGAGTTACTAACAGACTATACAACTACAAGTAGTGAGTGGAGTTACTAACAGACTATACAAGTAGTGAGTGGAGTTACTAACAGACTATACAGGTAGTGAGTGGAGTTACTAACAGACTATACAGCTACAAGTAGTGAGTGGAGTTACTAACAGACTATACAGCTACAAGTAGTGAGTGGAGTTACTAACAGACTATACAAGTAGTGAGTGGAGTTACTAACAGACTATACAACTACAAGTAGTGAGTGGAGTTACTAACAGACTATACAACTACAAGTAGTTTCCATATGAGAAATTGCCAAGAAACTGAAGATCTCGTACAACGCTGTGTACTCCTCCCTTCACAGAACAGGACAAACTGGCTCTAACCAGAATAGAAAGAGGAGTGGGAGGCCCCGTTGCACAACTGAGGCAAGAGAACAAGTACATTAGAGTGTCTAGTTTGATAAAGAGCTTCATTAAACTGGCAGCTTCATTAAATAGTACCCGCAAAACACCAGTCTCAACGTCAACAGTGAAGAGGCGACTCCGGGATGCTGGCCTTCTAGGCAGAGTTCCTCTGTCCAGTGTCTGTGTTCTTTTGCCCATCTTAAACTTTTATTTTTATTGGCCAGTTTGAGAAATGGCTTTTTCTTTGCAACTCTTCCTAGGAGGCCAGCATCGGGCCTTTGTACGCCTATGTAGATATCCCATTAAAAATCAGCCGTTTCCAGCTACAATAGTCATTTACAACATTAACAATGTCTACACTGTATTTCTGATCAATTTGATGTTATTTTAATGGCCAAAAAATTTGCTTTTCTTTCAAAAACAAGGACGAGGACATTTCTAAGTGACCCCAAACTTTTGAACGGTAGTGTACATTGAACAACACAGCAGCGTTTTGGCATGTTTTGTTATTTTTTTATAACAATCTACAAAGCAGTTAGCTCTTTTTTAATAGGAAATAACGTTTATTTTCCCCAATTCGTGGTCGAGGTGAATGACCTTATTTTCCCATGAATATTAACTCAGAGTAAATGTTAGGATACAACAGATTATCTTTATTTATCTTGCTCCTTTGCAGCCCAGTATCTCTACTTGCACATTCATCTTCTGCACATCCTACCATTCCAGTGTTTATTTGCTATATTGTAATTACTTCGCCACCATGGCCTATTTATTGCCTTAACTTACCTCATTTGCACTCACTGTATATAGACTTTTTGTTTTCTTTTGTTCTACTGTATTATTAACTGTATGTTTTGTTTATTCAATGTGTAACTCTGTGTTGTTGTTTGTGTCGAATTGCTTTGCTTTATCTTGGCCAGGTCGCAGTTGTAAATGAGAACTTGTTCTCAACTAGCCTACCTGGTTAAATAAAGGACTTGTTCTCAACTAGCCTACCTGGTTAAATAAAGGACTTGTTCTCAACTAACCTACCTGGTTAAATAAAGGACTTGTTCTCAACTAGCCTACCTGGTTAAATAAAGGACTTGTTCTCAACTAGCCTACCTGGTTAAATAAAGGTGACCCATCACTCTGACCACCCATCACACTGACCACCCATCACTCTGACCACCCATCACTCTGACCACCCATCACTCTGACTACCCATCACCCTGACCACCCTGACAACCCATCACTCTGACCACCCTGACCACCCATCACTCTGACCACCCATCACTCTGACCACCCTGACCACCCATCACTCTGACCACCCATCACTCTGACCACCCATCACTCTGATCACCCACCACCCATCACTCTGACCAGCCATCACACTGACCACCCATCACTCTGACCACCCATCACTCTGACCACCCATCACTCTGACTACCCATCACCCTGACCACCCTGACAACCCATCACTCTGACCACCCTGACCACCCACCCATCAAGGTGAAATAAAAATAAAAATAATCCTTCACAACAAAGCAAAGTGACTGTCCTCTATGTGTCCCATCAGGTGACTGTCCTCTATGTGTCCCCCATCAGGTGACTGTCCTCTATGTGTCCCCCATCAGGTGACTGTCCTCTATGTGTCTCATCAGGTGACTGTCCTCTATGTGTCTCATCAGGTGACTGTCCTCTATGTGTCTCATCAGGTGACTGTCCTCTGTGTCCCCCATCAGGTGACTGTCCTCTATGTGTCCCATCAGGTGACTGTCCTCTGAGTTCACCCCCCCTTCCAGGATGAACGGCTACCCCCCTCCCTCCTTCCCCCAGGGAGGGTTCGACTCATACGCCTCGCAACTCAAGTAAGACCACCCATCACACTGACCACCCATCACTCTGACCACCCATCACACTGACCACCCATCACTCTGACCACCCATCACTCTGACCACCCATCACTCTGACCACCCACCACCCATCACACTGACCAGCCATCACACTGACCAGCCATCACTCTGACCACCCATCACTCTGACCACCCATCACTCTGTCACTCTGACCACCCATCACTCTGACCACCCATCACTCTGACCACACTGACCACCCATCACCCTGACCACCCATCACTCTGACCACCCATCACACTGACCAACCATCACTCTGACCACCCATCACTCTGACCACCCATCACTCTGACCACCCATCACTCTGACCACCCATCACTCTGACCACCCTGACCACCCATCACCCTGACCACCCATCACATCCCACTGACCACCCATCACTCTGACCACCCATCACTCTGACCACCCATCACTCTGACTACCCATCACCCTGACCACCCTGACCACCCATCACTCTGACCACCCTGACCACCCATCACTCTGACCACCCATCACTCTGACCACCCTGACCACCCATCACTCTGACCCCCCTGACCACCCATCACTCTGACCACCCATCACTCTGACCACCCTGACCACCCATCACACTGACCACCCATCACTCTGACCACCCATCACTCTGACCACCCACCACCCATCACTCTGACCACCCATCACTCTGACCAACCATCACCCTGACCACCCTGACCACCCATCACCCTGACCACCCATCACCCTGACCACCCATCACTCTGACCAACCATCACTCTGACCAACCATCACTCTGACCACCCTGACCACCCATCACCCTGACCACCCATCACACTGACCACCCATCACATCCCACTGACCACCCATCACTCTGACCACCCACTCTGACCACCTATCACTCTGACTACCTATCACTCTGACCACCCTGACAACCCATCACTCTGACCACCCTGACCACCCATCACTCTGACCACCCATCACTCTGACCACCCTGACCACCCATCACTCTGACCACCCATCACTCTGATCACCCACCACCCATCACTCTGACCAGCCATCACACTGACCACCCATCACTCTGACCACCCATCACTCTGACCACCCATCACTCTGACTACCCATCACCCTGACCACCCTGACAACCCATCACTCTGACCACCCTGACCACCCATCACTCTGACCACCCTGACCACCCATCACTCTGACCACCCATCACTCTGACCACCCATCACTCTGATCACCCACCACCCATCACTCTGACCAGCCATCACACTGACCACCCATCACTCTGACCACCCATCACTCTGACCACCCATCACTCTGACCACCCATTACTCTGACCACCATTACTCTGACCACCCATCACTCTGACCACCCATCACTCTGACCACCCATCACTCTGACCACCCTGACCACCCATCACTCTGACCACCCATCACTCTGACCACCCATCACTCTGACCACCCATCACCCATCACTCTGACCACCCATCACTCTGACCACCCATCACTCTGACCACCCATCACTCTGACCACCCATCACACTGACCACCCATCACACATTCTCTATCTCTCCTCTCCTCTCCCCTCCTGGGTGGCAGAGAGACTCCAGTACCTTGATACATGACCCTCCTCTGGGTGGCAGAGAGACTCCAGTACCTTGATACATGACCCTCCTCTGGGTGGCAGAGAGACTCCAGTACCTTGATACATGACCCTCCTCTGGGTGGCAGAGAGACTCCAGTACCTTGATACATGACCCTCCTCTGGGTGGCAGAGAGACTCCAGTACCTTGATACATGACCCTCCTCTGGGTGACAGAGAGACTCCAGTACCTTGATACATGACCCTCCTCTGGGTGGCAGAGAGACTCCAGTACCTTGATACATGACCCTCCTCTGGGTGGCAGAGAGACTCCAGTACCTTGATACATGACCCTCCTCTGGGTGTTAGAGAGACTCCAGTACCTTGATACATGACCCTGCCTCTGGTGACAGAGAGACTCCAGTACCTTGATACATGACCCTCCTCTGGGTGTTAGAGAGACTCCAGTACCTTGATACATGACCCTCCTCTGGGTGGCAGAGAGACTCCAGTACCTTGATACATGACCCTCCTCTGGGTGGCAGAGAGACTCCAGTACCTTGATACATGACCCTCCTCTGGGTGTTAGAGAGACTCCAGTACCTTGATACATGACCCTCCTCTGGGTGACAGAGAGACTCCAGTACCTTGATACATGACCCTCCTCTGGGTGGCAGAGAGACTCCAGTACCTTGATACATGACCCTCCTCTGGGTGGCAGAGAGACTCCAGTACCTTGATACATGACCCTCCTCTGGGTGGCAGAGAGACTCCAGTACCTTGATACATGACCCTCCTCTGGGTGACAGAGAGACTCCAGTAGGCCCAGATACAGATACAACCCAGATACAATCCCACACACGCCCTGCTGTCTACCCAGCGCCTCCACGGGGCTTTCCTCCTGTCAACACAATGTCTACCCAGCACCTCCACGGGGCTTTCCTCCTGTCAACACAATGTCTACCCAGCACCTCCACGGGGCTTTCCTCCTGTCAACACAATGTCTACCCAGCACCTCTACGGGGCTTTCCTCCTGTCAACACAATGTCTACCCAGCACCTCTACGGGGCTTTCCTCCTGTCAACACAATGTCTACCCAGCACCTCCACGGGGCTTTCCTCCTGTCAACACAATGTCTACCCAGCACCTCCACGGGGCTTTCCTCCTGTCAACACAATGTCTACCCAGCACCTCTACGGGCTTTCCTCCTGTCAACACAATGTCTACCCAGCACCTCCACGGGGCTTTCCTCCTGTCAACACAATGTCTACCCAGCACCTCCACGGGGCTTTCCTCCTGTCAACACAATGTCTACCCAGCACCTCTACGGGGCTTTCCTCCTGTCAACACAATGTCTACCCAGCACCTCCACGGGGCTTTCCTCCTGTCACACAATGTCTACCCAGCACCTCCACGGGGCTTTCCTCCTGTCAACACAATGTCTACCCAGCACCTCCACGGGGCTTTCCTCCTGTCAACACAATGTCTACCCAGCACCTCCACGGGGCTTTCCTCCTGTCAACACAATGTCTACCCAGCACCTCCACGGGGCTTTCCTCCTGTCAACAATGTCTACCCAGCACCTCCACGGGGCTTTCCTCCTGTCAACACAATGTCTACCCAGCACCTCCACGGGGCTTTCCTCCTGTCAACACAATGTCTACCCAGCACCTCCACGGGGCTTTCCTCCTGTCAACACAATGACAGAAGTCCAACATGGTCGTCAGGAATTTATTGGCATGGGGGAAACATATGTTTACATTGCCAAAACAAGTGAAATAGATAATAAACAAAAGTTCCAAAACAATAAAAGACATAAAATGTCATATTATGTCTGTTTACAGTGTTGTAACGATGTGCAAATAGGGAAAATAAATAACAATTCATGTAGGTTGTATTTACAGTGGTGTTTGTTCTTTACTGGTTGACCTTTTCTTGTGACAACAGGTCACACATCTTGCTGCTGTGAGTTGATCAAAATTAGGTTTGTTTTCAAATTCTTTGTGGGTCTGAGGGAATCTTCTCTCCCTTTCCATCTCCCTCTCTCTCTCTTTCTCTCTCCCCATCTCTCTCCCTCCCCCTCTCTCTCTCTCTCTCTCTCTCTCTCTCTCTTTCTCTCTCTCTCTCTCTTGCTCTCTCCCTCCCTCTCTCCAGTGGTCATGGTTCCCAGTCCACAGAGCCTCCAGATTGCAACGCCAGGTCCAACACCAAATCCATCTCTAAAGCCCTTTACGGTAGGTACAGAAGCTACCTGTCATGTTCTCTCTCTCTCCATCCATCCTCTCTCTCTCTCTCTCTCTCTCTCTCTCTCTCTCTCTCTCTCTCTCTCTCTCTCTCTCTCTCTCTCTCTCTCTCTCTCTCTCTCTCCATCCATCCCCCTCTCTCTCTATCCATCCATCCCCTC
>NW_021823237.1:782499-799999 GCF_901001165.1 Salmo trutta
GTAGAGAATGGGGTGGGATGTAACCCCAGAATGGTCCAGCGGTAGAGAATGGGGTGGGATGTAACCCCAGAATGGTCCAGCGGTAGAGAATGGGGTGGGATGTAACCCCAGAATGGACCAGCGGTAGAGAATGGGGTACCATGTGGGATGTAACCCCAGAATGGTCCAGCGGTAGAGAATGGGGTACCATGTGGGATGTAACCCCAGAATGGTCCCGCGGTAGAGAATGGGGTACCATGTGGGATGTAACCCCAGAATGGTCCAGCGGTAGAGAATGGGGTGGGATGTAACCCCAGAATGGTTCAGCGGTAGAGAATGGGGTGGGATGTAGCCCCAGAATGGTCCAGCGGTAGAGAATGGGGTGGGATGTAGCCCCAGAATGGACCAGCGGTGGAGAATGGGGTGGGATGTAACCCCAGAATGGTCCAGCGGTAGAGAATGGGGTGGGATGTAGCCCCAGAATGGTCCAGCGGTAGAGAATGGGGCACCATGTGGGATGTAACCCCAGAATGGTCCAGCGGTAGAGAATGGGGTACCCATGTGGGATGTAACCCCAGAATGGACCAGCGGTAGAGAATGGGGTACCATGTGGGATGTAACCCCATAAATGGTCCAGCGGTAGAGAATGGGGTACCATGTGGGATGTAACCCCAGAATGGTCCAGCGGTAGAGAATGGGGTACCATGTGGGATGTAACCCTAGAATGGTCCAGCGGTAGAGAATGGGGTACCATGTGGGATGTAACCCCAGAATGGTCCAGCGGTAGAGAATGGGGTACCATGTGGGATGTAACCCCAGAATGGTCCAGCGGTAGAGAATGGGGTACCATGTGGGATGTAACCCCAGAATGGACCAGCGGTAGAGAATGGGGTACCATGTGGGATGTAACCCCAGAATGGTCCAGCGGTAGAGAATGGGGTACCATGTGGGATGTACCCCAGAATGGTCCAGCGGTAGAGAATGGGGTACCATGTGGGATGTAACCCCAGAATGGTCCAGCGGTAGAGAATGGGGTACCATGTGGGATGTAACCCAGAATGGTCCAGCGGTAGAGAATGGGGTACCATGTGGGATGTAACCCCAGAATGGACCAGCGGTAGAGAATGGGGCACCATGTGGGATGTAACCCCAGAATGGTCCAGCGGTAGAGAATGGGGTGGGATGTAACCCCAGAATGGTCCAGCGGTAGAGAATGGGGTACCATGTGGGATGTAACCCCAGAATGGACCAGCGGTAGAGAATGGGGTGGGGTGTAACCCCAGAATGGTCCAGCGGTAGAGAATGGGGTACCATGTGGGATGTAACCCCAGAATGGACCAGCGGTAGAGAATGGGGTACCATGTGGGATGTAACCCCAGAATGGTCCAGCGGTAGAGAATGGGGTACCATGTGGGATGTAACCCCAGAATGGTCCAGCGGTAGAGAATGGGGTGGGATGTAACCCCAGAATGGTCCAGCGGTAGAGAATGGGGTACCATGTGGGATGTAACCCCAGAATGGTCCAGCGGTAGAGAATGGGGTACCATGTGGGATGTAACCCCAGAATGGACCAGCGGTAGAGAATGAGGTGGGATGTAACCCCAGAATGGTCCAGCGGTAGAGAATGGGGCACCATGTGGGATGTAACCCCAGAATGGTCCAGCGGTAGAGAATGGGGTACCATGTGGGATGTAACCCCAGAATGGTCCAGCGGTAGAGAATGGGGTACCATGTGGGATGTAACCCCAGAATGGACCAGCGGTAGAGAATGGGGTGGGGTGTAACTCCAGAATGGTCCAGCGGTAGAGAATGGGGTGGGATGTAACCCCAGAATGGTCCAGCGGTAGAGAATGGGGTACCATGTGGGATGTAACCCCAGAATCGTCCAGCGGTTGGGACTTTGTGTTCCATACCTGATGATGTCAGGTGAAAGCAGCGATGCGGTCGATATGATTGGCTGGCTCTTTTTATTTGCAGGTGGTTCTGTTTTGCATTGGTGATGTCACAATGACTCACACACACACACACACACACACACACACACACACACACACAATCCTGGCTTCATTTTGTTCCTCCTCAGATAATGGCACAATCAAACACATTTTCTTTCTGGTTAATAATTAAACGGTTGGAAGCTGCTTGTGAAAAGGACCAGAGGAGATAGAGAGTTAAAACACAGTGTACATTGTGTCAGCCCAGCGTCCTGCCAGGCCTCCTGCCAGGCCTCCTGCCCTGTCTTTAGCCCAGCCCAGCCTCCTGCCCTGTCTTTAACCCAGCCCAGCGTCCTGCCCAGCCTCCTGCCAGGCCTCCTGCCCTGTCTTTAGCCCAGCCCAGCGTCCTGCCCTGTCTTTAGCCCAGCCTAGTGTCCTGCCAAGCCTCCTGCCCTGTCTTTAGCCCAGCCCAGCGTCCTGCCCTGTCTTTAGCCCAGCCCAGCGTCCTGCCCAGCCTCCTGCCAGGCCTCCTGCCCTGTCTTTAGCCCAGCCCAGCGTCCTGCCCAGCCTCCTGCCAGGCCTCCTGCCCTGTCTTTAGCCCAGCCCAGTGTCCTGCCAAGCCTCCTGCCCTGTCTTTACCCCAGCCCAGCGTCCTGCCCGGCCTCCTGCCCTGTCTTTAGCCCAGCCTAGTGTCCTGCCCGGCCTCCTGCCCTGTCTTTAACCCAGCCCAGCGTCCTGCCAAGCCTCCTGCCCTGTCTTTAGCCCAGCCCAGTGTCCTGCCAAGCCTCCTGCCCTGTCTTTAGCCCAGCCCAGTGTCCTGCCTAGCCTCCTGCCCTGCCTTTAGCCCAGCCCAGCGTCCTGCCCGGCCTCCTGCCCTGTCTTTATTCCAGCCCAGTGTCCTGCCAAGCCTCCTGCCCTGTCTTTAGCCCAGCCCAGTGTCCTGCCAAGCCTCCTGCCCTGTCTTTCGCTCAGCCCAGCGTCCTGCCTAGCCTCCTGCCCTGCCTTTAGCCCAGCATCCTGCCAAGCCTCCAGCCCTACCTCCAGCCCCCTGCCCTGCCTCCAGCCCCCTGCCCTGCCTCCAGCCTCCAGCCCCCTGCCCTGCCTCCAGCCTCCAGCCCCCTGCCCTGCCTCCAGCCCCCTGCCTCCAGCCTCCAGCCCCCTGCCCTACCTCCAGCCTCCTGCCCTGCCTCCAGCCTACAGCCCCCTCCCCTACCTACAGCCCCCTGCCCTGCCTCCAGCCCCCTGCCCTGCCTCCAGCCCCCTGCTCTGCCTCCAGCCCCCTGCCTCCAGCCCCCTGCCCTGCCTCCAGCCCCCTGCCCTACCTCCAGCCCCCTGCCCTACCTACAGCCCCCTGCCCTGCTTCCAGCCCCCTGCCTTGCCTCCAGCCCCCTGCTCTACGTACAGCCCCCTGCCCAGCCCCCAGCCCTACCTCCAGCCTCCTGCCCTGCCCTGCCTCCAGCCCTGCCTCCAGCCCCCAGCCCTGCCTCCAGCCCCCAGCCCTGCCTCCAGCCCCCTGCCCTGCCTCCAGCCCTGCCTCCAGCCCCCAGCCCTGCCTCCTGCCCTGCCTCCAGCCTACAGCCCCCTCCCCTACCTACAGCCCCCTGCCCTGCCTCCAGCCCCCTGCCCTGCCTCCAGCCCCCTGCTCTGCCTCCAGCCCCCTGCCTCCAGCCCCCCTGCCCTGCCTCCAGCCCCCTGCCCTACCTCCAGCCCCCTGCCCTACCTACAGCCCCCTGCCCTGCTTCCAGCCCCCTGCCTTGCCTCCAGCCCCCTGCTCTACGTACAGCCCCCTGCCCAGCCCCCAGCCCTACCTCCAGCCTCCTGCCCTGCCCTGCCTCCAGCCCTGCCTCCAGCCCCCAGCCCTGCCTCCAGCCCCCAGCCCTGCCTCCAGCCCCCTGCCCTGCCTCCAGCCCTGCCTCCAGCCCCCAGCCCTGCCTCCAACCCCCTGCCCTGCCTCCAGCCCTGCCTCCAGCCCCTCCCAGGGTAAACAGTGATAAGTAGCTGTGTGGCTCTCATTAAGCCTGTTATATGCAGCACAGCGTAGCCTGTTACATATCCTCTCTGCAGCGTAGCCTGTTACATAGCCTCTCTGCAGCGTAGCCTGTTACATAGCCTCTCTGCAGCGTAGCCTGTTACATAGCCTCTCTGCAGCGTAGCCTGTTACATAGCCTCTCTGCAGCGTAGCCTGTTACATAGCCTCTCTGCAGCACGGCGTAGCCTGTTACATAGCCTCTCTGCAGCACGGCGTAGCCTGTTACATAGCCTCTCTGCAGCGTAGCGTAGCCTGTTACATAGCCTGTCTGCAGCACAGCGTAGCCTGTTACATAGCCTCTCTGCAGCACAGCGTAGCCTGTTACATAGCCTCCCTGCGCACAGCGTAGCCTGTTACATAGCCTCTCTGCAGCACAGCGTAGCCTGTTACATAGCCTCTCTGCAGCGTAGCCTGTTACATAGCCTCTCTGCAGCATAGCGTAGCCTGTTACATAGCCTCTCTGCAGCGTAGCGTAGCCTGTTACATAGCCGCTCTGCAGCGTAGCGTAGCCTGTTACATAGCCGCTCTGCAGCGTAGCGTAGCCTGTTACATAGCCTCTCTGCAGCGTAGCGTAGCCTGTTACATAGCCTCTCTGCAGCGTAGCGTAGCCTGTTACATAGCCTCTCTGCAGCGTAGCTTAGCCTGTTACATAGCCTCTCTGCAGCGTAGCGTAGCCTGTTACATAGCCCCTCTGCAGCGTAGCGTAGCCTGTTACATAGCCTCTCTGCAGCGTAGCCTGTTACATAGCCTCTCTGCAGCGTAGCGTAGCCTGTTACATAGCCTCTCTGCAGCGTAGCCTGTTACATAGCCTCTCTGCAGCGTAGCGTAGCCTGTTACATGGCCTCTCTGCAGCGTAGCGTAGCCTGTTACATAGCCTCTCTGCAGCACGGCGTAGCCTGTTACATAGCCTCTCTGCAGCGTAGCGTAGCCTGTTACATAGCCTCTCTACAGCACAGCGTAGCCTCTTACATAGCCTCTCTACAGCACAGAGTAGCGTAGCCTGTTACATAGCCTCTCTGCAGCACAGCGTAGCCTGTTACATAGCCTCTCTGCAGCGTAGCGTAGCCTGTTACATAGCCTCTCTGCAGCGTAGCGTAGCCTGTTACATAGCCTCTCTGCAGCGTAGCGTAGCCTGTTACATAGCCTCTCTGCAGCGTAGCGTAGCCTGGTACATAGCCTCTCTGCAGCGTAGCGTAGCCTGGTACATAGCCTCTCTGCAGCGTAGCGTAGCCTGGTACATAGCCTCTCTGCAGCGTAGCGTAGCCTGGTACATAGCCTCTCTGCAGCGTAGCGTAGCCTGGTACATAGCCTCTCTGCAGCGTAGCGTAGCCTGTTACATAGCCTCTCTGCAGCGTAGCGTAGCCTGTTACATAGCCTCTCTGCAGCGTAGCCTGTTACATAGCCTCTCTGCAGCGTAGCGTAGCCTGGTACACAGCCTCTCTGCAGCGTAGCGTAGCCTGGTACATAGCCTCTCTGCAGCGTAGCGTAGCCTGGTACATAGCCTCTCTGCAGCGTAGCGTAGCCTGTTACATAGCCTCTCTGCAGCACAGCGTAGCCTGTTACATAGCCTCTCTGCAGCGTAGCGTAGCCTGTTACATAGCCTCTCTGCAGCGTAGCGTAGCCTGGTACATAGCCTCTCTGCAGCGTAGCCTGTTACATAGCCTCTCTGCAGCGTAGCGTAGCCTGTTACATAGCCTCTCTGCAGCGTAGCCTGTTACATAGCCTCTCTGCAGCGTAGCCTGGTACATAGCCTCTCTGCAGCGTAGCGTAGCCTGGTACATAGCCTCTCTGCAGCGTAGCCTGTTACATAGCCTCTCTGCAGCGTAGCGTAGCCTGTTACATAGCCTCTCTGCAGCGTAGCGTAGCCTGGTACATAGCCTCTCTGCAGCGTAGCGTAGCCTGGTACATAGCCTCTCTGCAGCGTAGCGTAGCCTGGTACATAGCCTCTCAGAACGACTACATCTGACCTTCACAACCTGTTTTTATTTTCATTTCCATAGCAACTTTTGGCCCTTCCCCTTCTGTTTATTTTCATTTCCATAGCAACTTTAGGCCCTTCCCCCTGTTTATTTTCATTTCCATAGCAACTTTAGGCCCCTCCCCTTCTGTTTACCCAGTCGATATATTGAAGTCTAATCTTCCACATATCAACCGCAGGTAATAATATCATCCATTACGGCTCTGGGTTCGGCAAATACAGTCTGCTTTGATCTCTGTTCCTACCTGGCAGTACAGTAGCCCAGCAGGTAATAATAGCATCCATTACGGCTCTGGGTTCAGCAAATACAGTCTGCTTTGATCTCTGTTCCTACCTGGCAGTACAGTAGCCCAGCAGGTAATATCATCCATTACGGCTCTGGGTTCAGCAGCCCAGCAGGTAATAATATCATCCATTACGGCTCTGGGTTCAGCAGCCCAGCAGGTAATAATATCATCCATTACGGCTCTGGGTTCAGCAGCCCAGCAGGTAATAATATCATCCATTACGGCTCTGGGTTCAGCAGCCCAGCAGGTAATAATATCATCCATTACGGCTCTGGGTTCAGCAGCCCAGCAGGTAATAATAGCATCCATTACGGCTCTGGGTTCAGCAAATACAGTCTGCTTTGACCTCTGTTCCTACCTGGGAATACAGATACCTGGCAGTACAGTAGCCTAGCTGTATAGTCTGGTTATTATAGGTCTACCTACAGTAGCTGTATAGTCTGGTTATTATAGGTCTACCTACAGTAGAATCAGCTGTATAGTCTGGTTATTATAGGTCTACCTACAGTAGAATCAGCTGTATAGTCTGGTTATTATAGGTCTACCTACAGTAGCTGTATAGTCTGGTTATTATAGGTCTACCTACAGTAGAATCAGCTGTATAGTCTGGTTATTATAGGTCTACCTACAGTATAATCAGCTGTATAGTCTGGTTATTATAGGTCTATCTACAGTAGAATTAGCTGTATAGTCTGGTTATTATAGGTCTACCTACAGTAGAATCAGCTGTATAGTCTGGTTATTATAGGGCTACCTACAGTAGAATCAGCTGTATAGTCTGGTTATTATAGGTCTACCTACAGTAGAATCAGCTGTATAGTCTGGTTATTATAGGTCTACCTACAGTAGAATCAGCTGTATAGTCTGGTTATTATAGGTCTACCTACAGTAGCTGTATAGTCTGGTTATTATAGGTCTACCTACAGTAGAATCAGCTGTATAGTCTGGTTATTATAGGTCTACCTACAGTATAATCAGCTGTATAGTCCTGGTTATTATAGGTCTACCTACAGTAGCTGTATAGTCTGGTTATTATAGGTCTACCTACAGTAGAATCAGCTGTATAGTCTGGTTATTATAGGTCTACCTACAGTAGCTGTATAGTCTGGTTATTATAGGTCTACCTACAGTAGAATCAGCTGTATAGTCTGGTTATTATAGGTCTACCTACAGTAGCTGTATAGTCTGGTTATTATAGGTCTACCTACAGTAGACTCAGCTGTATAGTCTGGTTATTATAGGTTTACCTACAGTAGCTGTATAGACTGGTTATTATAGGTCTACCTACAGTAGAATCAGCTGTATAGTCTGGTTATTATAGGTCTACCTACAGTATAATCAGCTGTATAGTCTGGTTATTATAGGTATATCTACAGTAGAATCAGCTGTATAGTCTGGTTATTATAGGTCTACCTACAGTAGAATCAGCTGTATAGTCTGGTTATTATAGGTCTACCTACAGTAGAATCAGCTGTATAGTCTGGTTATTATAGGTCTACCTACAGTAGCTGTATAGTCTGGTTATTATAGGTCTACCTACAGTAGAATCAGCTGTATAGTCTGGTTATTATAGGTCTACCTACAGTAGAATCAGCTGTATAGTCTGGTTATTATAGGTCTACCTACAGTAGCTGTATAGTCTGGTTATTATAGGTCTACCTACAGTAGAATCAGCTGTATAGTCTGGTTATTATAGGTCTACCTACAGTAGCTGTATAGTCTGGTTATTATAGGTCTACCTACAGTAGAATCAGCTGTATAGTCTGGTTATTATAGGTCTACCTACAGTAGCTGTATAGTCTGGTTATTATAGGTTTACCTACAGTAGCTGTATAGACTGGTTATTATAGGTCTACCTACAGTAGAATCAGCTGTATAGTCTGGTTATTATAGGTCTACCTACAGTATAATCAGCTGTATAGTCTGGTTATTATAGGTATATCTACAGTAGAATCAGCTGTATAGTCTGGTTATTATAGGTCTACCTACAGTAGAATCAGCTGTATAGTCTGGTTATTATAGGTCTACCTACAGTAGAATCAGCTGTATAGTCTGGTTATTACAGGTCTACCTACAGTAGAATCAGCTGTATAGTCTTGTTATTATAGGGCTACCTACAGTAGAATCAGCTGTATAGTCTGGTTATTATAGGGCTACCTACAGTAGAATCAGCTGTATAGTCTGGTTATTATAGGTCTACCTACAGTAGAATCAGCTGTATAGTCTGGTTATTATAGGTCTACCTACAGTAGAATCAGCTGTATAGTCTGGTTATTATAGGTCTACCTACAGTAGCTGTATAGTCTGGTTATTATAGGTCTACCTACAGTAGAATCAGCTGTATAGTCTGGTTATTATAGGTCTACCTACAGTATAATCAGCTGTATAGTCTGGTTATTATAGGTCTACCTACAGTAGCTGTATAGTCTGGTTATTATAGGTCTACCTACAGTAGAATCAGCTGTATAGTCTGGTTATTACAGGTCTACCTACAGTAGAATCAGCTGTATAGTCTGGTTATTACAGGTCTACCTACAGTAGCTGTATAGTCTGGTTATTATAGGTCTACCTACAGTAGAATCAGCTGTATAGTCTGGCTATTATAGGTTTACCTACAGTAGCTGTATAGGCTGGTTATTATAGGTCTGCCTACAGTAGAATCAGCTGTATAGTCTGGTTATTATAGATCTACCTACAGTAGAATCAGCTGTATAGTCTGGTTATTATAGATCTACCTACAGTAGAATCAGCTGTATAGTCTGGTTATTATAGGTCTACCTACAGTATAATCAGCTGTATAGTCTGGTTATTATAGGTCTACCTACAGTAGCTGTATAGTCTGGTTATTATAGGTCTACCTACAGTAGAATCAGCTGTATAGTCTGGTTATTATAGGTCTAGTAGTTAGGGCTGCGTCTGTAAGGTAGTTAGGGCTGCGTCTGTACTGTAGTTAGGGCTGCGTCTGTACTGTAGTTAGGGCTGCATCTGTAAGGCAGTTAGGGCTGCGTCTGTACTGTAGTTAGGGCTGCGTCTGTACTGTAGTTAGGGCTGCGTCTGTAAGGTAGTTAGGGCTGCGTCTGTAAGGTAGTTAGGGCTGCGTCTGTACTGTAGTTAGGGCTGCGTCTGTACTGTAGTTAGGGCTGCGTCTGTACTGTAGTTAGGGCTGCGTCTGTAAGGTAGTTAGGGCTGTATTTGCATGAGTAGTGGAGAGGCAGATTAGAGACATGCAGGTTATCCTGATGATAAATATGAGGCTTTGCTGATGGAGACAGACAGACATACAGCCATGGTTACGGACAGAGATAAACAGACAGACACCATGGTTACGGACAGACAGACACCATGGTTACGGACAGACAGACAGCCATGGTTACGGACAGAGACAAACAGACAGACACCATGGTTACGGACAGAGACAAACAGACAGACAGACACCATGGTTACGGACAGAGACAGACAGACAGACAGACAGACACCATGGTTACGGACAGAGACAGACAGACAGACAGACAGACAGACAGACAGACAGACACCATGGTTACGGACAGAGACAAATAGACAGACACCATGGTTACAGACAGACAAACAGACAGACACCATGGTTACGCACAGAGACAAACAGACAGACAGACACCATGGTTACGGACAGATTCAAACAGACAGACACCATGGTTACGGACAGAGACAAACAGACAGACAGCCATGGTTACAGACAGACAGACAGACAGACAGACAGACAGACAGACAGACAGACAGACAGCATAGCCCCTCAGATGGCTAGTGAAAGTCTGTCTGTCTGTCTCTGACTCTGAGGGGCCATGCTGAAGCCACCAACCAGCCTGTCTCTCTCTCTCTCTCTCTCTCTCTGTCTGTATCTGACCCTGAGGGGCCATGCTGAAGCCGCCAGCCTGTCTGTCTCTCTCTCTCTCTCTCTCTCTCTCTCTGTCTGTCTGTCTGTCTGTCTGTCTGTCTGTCTGTCTGTCTGTCTGTCTGTCTGTCTGTCTGTCTGTCTGTATCTGGCTCTCTCTCTCTGTCTGTCTGTCTGTCTGTCTGTCTGTCTGTCTGTCTGTCTGTCTGTCTGTCTGTATCTGGCTCTCTCTCTCTCTCTCTCTCTCTGTATCTGGCTCTCTCTCTCTCTCTCTCTGTATCTGGCTCTCTCTCTCTCTCTCTCTCTGTATCTGGCTCTCTCTCTCTCTCTCTCTCTCTGTATCTGGCTCTCTCTCTCTCTCTCTCTCTCTGTATCTGGCTCTCTCTCTCTCTCTCTCTGTATCTGGCTCTGAGGAGCCATGCTGAAGCCGCCAGCCTGTCTCTCTCTCTCTGTCTCTCTGTCTCTGACCTCAATGAGAACACAGCAGCTCGTTCTGTTCATCAATCATTCATACCTAGTAGGGTGTCAGTGGGCCAGGTGTCCTTCCTGGTTGGAACTGTCTCCCTGTAGACGAGGCCGGTCCGTGGGAACATTAACGAGGTCCAGTAGGACCTGTAGACGAGGCCGGTCCGCGGGAACATTAACGAGGTCCAGTTGGACCTGTATACGAGGCCGGTCCGTGGGAACATTAACGAGGTCCAGTAGGTCCTGTAGACCAGGCCGGTCCGTGGGAACATTAACGAGGTCCAGTAGGACCTGTAGACGAGGCCGGTCCGTGGGAACATTAACGAGGTCCAGTAGGACCTGTAGACGAGGCCGGTCCGCGGGAACATTAACGAGGTCCAGTAGGACCTGTATACGAGGCCGGTCCGTGGGAACATTAACGAGGTCCAGTAGGTCCTGTAGACGAGGCCGGTCCGTGGGAACATTAACGAGGTCCAGTTGGACCTGTAGACGAGGCCGGTCCGTGGGAACATTAACGAGGTCCAGTAGGACCTGTAGACGAGGCCGGTCCGCGGGAACATTAACTAGGTCCTGTAGACGAGGCCGGTCCGCGGGAACATTAACTAGGACCTGTAGACCAGGCCGGTCCGTGGGAACATTAACGAGGTCCAGTTGGACCTGTAGACGAGGCCGGTCCGTGGGAACATTAACGAGGTCCAGTAGGACCTGTAGACGAGGCCGGTCCGTGGGAACATTAACGAGGTCCAGTAGGGCCTGTAGACGAGGCCGGTCCGTGGGAACATTAACGAGATCCAGTTGGACCTGTAGACGAGGCCGGTCCGCGGGAACATTAACGAGGTCCAGTAGGACCTGTAGACGAGGCCGGTCCGCGGGAACATTAACGAGGTCCTGTAGTCGCGGCCGGTCCGTGAGAACATTAACGAGGTCCAGTAGGACCTGTAGACGAGGCCGGTCCGCGGGAACATTAACGAGGTCCAGTAGGACCTGTAGACCAGGCCGGTCCGCGGGAACATTAACGAGGTCCAGTAGGTTTAGTCATTACAGCAGGGTGACTTGGTGAAGAGGATTTTGAATATTGACTCTGTGGTCCTCGACCAGCCAGCATGGAAGCTAGTGGTGTCCCACAATGATTTAGCTTTTCATTGGCTTCTCTCCAAGCTTGGCTCAATGTGCAGGGAACTTTGTGTTTGCATGATATGCCAACAGCTGTGTCCCCTAACCCAGCCAGGCAGTTAGGACTTATCCTCTGTTACCATAGAGACGTGTATATACTAGAATCCTCTCTGTGTTGCTCTGTTACCATAGAGATGTGTTTATACCAGAATCCTCTCTCAGTATTGCTCTGTTACCATAGAGACGTGTATATACTAGAATACTCTCTGTGCTGCTCTGTTACCATAGAGACGTGTATATACTAGAATCCTCTCTGTGTTGCTCTGTTACCATAGAGACGTGTATATACTACAATCCTCTCTGTGTTGCTCTGTTACCATAGAGACGTGTATATACTAGAATCCTCTCTGTGTTGCTCTGTTACCATGGAGACGTGTATATACTAGAATCCTCTCTCAGTATTGTTCTGTTACCATAGAGACGTGTATATATACTAGAATCCTCTCTCAGTATTTCCCTGTTACCATAGAGACGTGTATATACTAGAATCCTCTCGGTGTTGCTCTGTTACCATAGAGACATGTATATACTAGAATCCTCTCTCAGTATTGCTCTGTTACCATAGAGACGTGTATATACTAGAATCCTCTCTGTGTTGCTCTGTTACCATAGAGACGTGTATATACTAGAATCCTCTTTCAGTATTGCTCTGTTACCATAGAGACGTGTATATACTAGAATCCTCTCTCTGTGTTCCTCTGTTACCATAGAAACGTGTATATACTACAATCCTCTCTCAGTGTTGCTCTGTTACCATAGAGACGTGTATATACTAGAATCCTCTCTGTCTTGTTCTGTTACCATAGAGACGTGTATATACTAGAATCCTCTCTGTGTTCTGTTAC
Organism: Salmo trutta; assembly: GCF_901001165.1. NCBI lineage: Eukaryota > Metazoa > Chordata > Actinopteri > Salmoniformes > Salmonidae > Salmo > Salmo trutta. Next base: position 795,058 of record NW_021823237.1, read on the forward strand.
CATAGAGACGTGTATATATACTAGAATCCTCTCTCAGTATTGCTCTGTTACCATAGAGACGTGTATATACTACAATCCTCTCTCAGTATTGTTCTGTTACCATAGAGACATGTGTATATACTAGAATCCTCTCTGTGTTGCTCTGTTACCATAGAGACGTGTATATACTACAATCCTCTCTCAGTATTGTTCTGTTACCATAGAGACGTGTATATACTAGAATCCTCTCTCAGTATTGCTCTGTTACCATAGAGACGTGTATATACTAGAATCCTCTCTGTGCTGCTCTGTTACCATAGAGACGTGAATATACTAGAATCCTCTCTCAGTGTTGCTCTGTTACCATAGAGACGTGTATATACTAGAATCCTCTCTGTGTTGCTCTGTTACCATAGAGACGTGTATATACTAGAATCCTCTCTCAGTATTGCTCTGTTACCATAGAGACGTGTATATACTAGAATCCTCTCTCAGTATTGCTCTGTTACCATAGAGACGTGTATATACTAGAATCCTCTCTCTGTGTTGCTCTGTTACCATAGAGACGTGTGTATATATACTAGAATCCTAACACACAGAGAGGGGCGGGACTCTCTCTCCTGCCTGGCGTGACCCGTTACCATGGTGAGGACTAGGAGAGGGGCTCATTGGCTTGCTGAGGAGGGGGCTCCACTGTCCTTGTTGCCGTGGGGAGCAGGAACTGAGGGGCTTGGTATCTGTGGTGAGACGCAGCATTACAAGGAGGAACAGCCAGGACACTGTCTATTGGCCAGCCAGGATACTGTCTATTGGCCAGCCAGGATACTGTCTATTGGCCAGCCAGGATACTGTCTATTGGCCAGCCAGGATACTGTCTATTGGCCAGCCAGGATACTGTCTATTGGCCAGCCAGGATACTGACTATTGGCTAGCCAGGATACTGACTATTGGCTAGCCAGGATACTGACTATTGGCCAGCCAGGATACTGACTATTGGCCAGCCAGGATACTGTCTATTGGCCAGCCAGGATACTGTCTATTGGCCAGCCAGGATACTGACTATTGGCCAGCCAGGATACTGACTATTGGCCAGCCAGGATACTGACTATTGGCCAGCCAAGACACTGTCTATTGGCCAGCCAGGATACTGACTATTGGCCAGCCAGGATACTGTCTATTGGCCAGCCAGGATACTGTCTATTGGCCAGCCAGGATACTGTCTATTGGCCAGCCAGGATACTGTCTATTGGCCAGCCAGGATACTGTCTATTGGCCAGCCAGGATACTGTCTATTGGCCAGCCAGGATACTGTTTATTGGCCAGCCAGGATACTGACTATTGGCCAGCCAGGATACTGTCTATTGGCCAGCCAGGATACTGTCTATTGGCCAGCCAGGTTACTGACTATTGGCCAGCCAGGATACTGACTATTGGCCAGCCAGGATACTGTCTATTGGCCAGCCAGGATACTGACTATTGGCCAGCCAGGATACTGTCTATTGGCCAGCCAGGATACTGTCTATTGGCCAGCCAGGATACTGACTATTGGCCAGCCAGGATACTGTCTATTGGCCAGCCAGGATACTGTCTATTGGCCAGCCAGGATACTGACTATTGGCCAGCCAGGATAGTGTCTATTGGCCAGCCATTGGCCAGCCAGGATACTGACTATTGGCCAGCCAGGATACTGTCTATTGGCCAGCCAGGATACTGTTTATTGGCCAGCCAGGATACTGTTTATTGGCCAGCCAGGATACTGTCTATTGGCCAGCCAGGATACTGTCTATTGGCCAGCCAGGATACTGTCTATTGGCCAGCCAGGATACTGTCTATTGGCCAGCCAGGATACTGTCTATTGGCCAGCCAGGATACTGTCTATTGGCCAGCCAGGATACTGACTATTGGCCAGCCAGGATACTGTCTATTGGCCAGCCAGGATACTGACTATTGGCCAGCCAGGATACTGTCTATTGGCCAGCCATTGGCCAGCCAGGATACTGTCTATTGGCCAGCCAGGATACTGTCTATTGGCCAGCCAGGATACTGACTATTGGCCAGCCAGGATACTGTCTATTGGCCAGCCAGGATACTGGCTATTGGCCAGCCAGGATACTGCTGCAGCCCACTGCCTTTCTATTGGCCAGCCAGGATACTGCTGCAGCCCACTGCCTTTCTATTGGCCAGCCAGGATACTGTCTATTGGCCAGCCAGGATACTGTCTGTTGGCCAGCCAGGATACTGTCTATTGGCCAGCCAGGATACTGTCTATTGGCCAGCCAGGATACTGTCTATTGGCCAGCCAGGATCCTGTCTATTGGCCAGCCAGGATACTGACTATTGGCCAGCCAGGATACTGACTATTGGCCAGCCAGGATACTGCTGCAGCCCACTGCCTTTCTATTGGCCAGCCAGGATACTGCTGCAGTCCACTGCCTTTCTATTGGCTAGCCAGGATACTGCTGCAGCCCACTGCCTTTCTATTGGCCAGCCAAGATACTGTTGCAGCCCACTGCCTTTCTATTGGCTAGCCAGGATACTGCTGCGACATGTAGTGAGTGGAGTTACTAACAGACTATACAAGTAGTGAGTGGAGTTACTAACAGACTATACAGCTACAAGTAGTGAGTGGAGTTACTAACAGACTATACAACTACAAGTAGTGAGTGGAGTTACTAACAGACTATACAACTACAAGTAGTGAGTGGAGTTACTAACAGACTATACAACTACAAGTAGTGAGTGGAGTTACTAACAGACTATACAAGTAGTGAGTGGAGTTACTAACAGACTATACAACTACAAGTAGTGAGTGGAGTTACTAACAGACTATACAAGTAGTGAGTTGAGTTACTAACAGACTATACAGCTACAAGTAGTGAGAGGAGTTACTAACAGACTATACAAGTAGTGAGTTGAGTTACTAACAGACTATACAGCTACAAGTAGTGAGAGGAGTTACTAACAGACTATACAACTACAAGTAGTGAGAGGAGTTACTAACAGACTATACAGCTACAAGTAGTGAGTGGAGTTACTAACAGACTATACAACTACAAGTAGTGAGTGGAGTTACTAACAGACTATACAGGTAGTGAGTGGAGTTACTAACAGACTATACAAGTAGTGAGTGGAGTTACTAACAGACTATACAACTACAAGTAGTGAGTGGAGTTACTAACAGACTATACAAGTAGTGAGTGGAGTTACTAACAGACTATACAAGTAGTGAGTGGAGTTACTAACAGACTATACAACTACAAGTAGTGAGTGGAGTTACTAACAGACTATACAACTACAAGTAGTGAGTGGAGTTACTAACAGACTATACAACTACAAGTAGTGAGTGGAGTTACTAACAGACTATACAGCTACAGGTAGTGAGTGGAGTTACTAACAGACTATACAAGTAGTGAGTGGAGTTACTAACAGACTATACAACTACAAGTAGTGAGTGGAGTTACTAACAGACTATACAACTACAAGTAGTGAGTGGAGTTACTAACAGACTATACAACTACAAGTAGTGAGTGGAGTTACTAACAGACTATACAAGTAGTGAGTGGAGTTACTAACAGACTATACAAGTAGTGAGTGGAGTTACTAACAGACTATACAGCTACAAGTAGTGAGTGGAGTTACTAACAGACTATACAGCTACAAGTAGTGAGTGGAGTTACTAACAGACTATACAACTACAAGTAGTGAGTGGAGTTACTAACAGACTATACAAGTAGTGAGTGGAGTTACTAACAGACTATACAGCTACAAGTAGTGAGTGGAGTTACTAACAGACTATACAAGTAGTGAGTGGAGTTACTAACAGACTATACAAGTAGTGAGTAGAGTTACTAACAGACTATACAGCTACAAGTAGTGAGTGGAGTTACTAACAGACTATACAACTACAAGTAGTGAGTGGAGTTACTAACAGACTATACAACTACAAGTAGTGAGTGGAGTTACTAACAGACTATACAAGTAGTGAGTGGAGTTACTAACAGACTATACAGGTAGTGAGTGGAGTTACTAACAGACTATAAAGCTACAAGTAGTGAGTGGAGTTACTAACAGACTATACAACTACAAGTAGTGAGTGGAGTTACTAACAGACTATACAAGTAGTGAGTGGAGTTACTAACAGACTATACAGGTAGTGAGTGGAGTTACTAACAGACTATACAGCTACAAGTAGTGAGTGGAGTTACTAACAGACTATACAGCTACAAGTAGTGAGTGGAGTTACTAACAGACTATACAAGTAGTGAGTGGAGTTCCTAACAGACTATACAACTACAAGTAGTGAGTGGAGTTACTAACAGACTATACAACTACAAGTAGTTTCCATATGAGAAATTGCCAAGAAACTGAAGATCTCGTACAACGCTGTGTACTCCTCCCTTCACAGAACAGGACAAACTGGCTCTAACCAGAATAGAAAGAGGAGTGGGAGGCCCCGGTGCACAACTGAGCAAGAGAACAAGTACATTAGAGTGTCTAGTTTGATAAAGAGCTTCATTAAACTGGCAGCTTCATTAAATAGTACCCGCAAAACACCAGTCTCAACGTCAACAGTGAAGAGGCGACTCCGGGATGCTGGCCTTCTAGGCAGAGTTCCTCTGTCCAGTGTCTGTGTTCTTTTGCCCATCTTAAACTTTTATTTTTATTGGCCAGTTTGAGAAATGGCTTTTTCTTTGCAACTCTTCCTAGGAGGCCAGCATCGGGCCTTTGTACGCCTATGTAGATATCCCATTAAAAATCAGCCGTTTCCAGCTACAATAGTCATTTACAACATTAACAATGTCTACACTGTATTTCTGATCAATTTGATGTTATTTTAATGGCCAAAAAATTTGCTTTTCTTTCAAAAACAAGGACGAGGACATTTCTAAGTGACCCCAAACTTTTGAACGGTAGTGTACATTGAACAACACAGCAGCGTTTTGGCATGTTTTGTTATTTTTTT